>NW_015506126.1:227082-236050 GCF_001515645.1 Sinocyclocheilus grahami | reverse complement strand
GTGTGTGTGAGTGTGAGAGTGAGTGTGTGTGTGAGTGTGAGAGTGAGTGTGTGTGTGAGTGTGAGAGTGAGTGTGTGTGTGAGTGTGAGAGTGAGTGTGTGTGTGAGTGTGAGAGTGAGTGTGTGTGAGTGTGTATGCGCGTGCGTGCGTGTGTGTGTGCCAGTGCTGCTTCCCCAGCGGTGGCAGCTAATGTGACTTTATCACACTGTTACAGTTTTTTCAACTGCTTTCACACGTTTTCAAAACTTTGCCTCTTTTTCTGAAATCTTCACACACAAATCCAAGAATTGCACACACAGAATGCAAAGTGCCTCTCATCTCTTTCAAAACGAAGCACTGCATTCAAAATATCACAAACACATCTCAAAAGCAAACAACATTCATCTTACGTTGCAAACACCTTTGCCATAATATTATATTTTTGGATATATCATCATATACACACAGTTATTCAAAACCTAAAGCTCTTCTTTCATGAGCTCCTGTGTACATTTCTGTTCAAGATTGAAAGTATTGAAAAATTCACGGTAAACATGAAAGCAAGATTGTATGCAAACTTTTTACTGTAAGTATTTGTGGTTGTGAATACACAGAACAAAAGAGAAGTGTTGTATTTGCAAAAAGTGTTTTATGAACCTTTTTGAAGCTTCGAATCAATTGCTTAGCAAAATGATTCACTGTTTTGAAGTGCTCGAAACACCACACACTAGTCACGCCTGCTGGTCAAACAAAAACTCAGGCTAAAACATGCATGAAAACAGCTTTTAAAACCCCATTGCAAATGTTTTATTGAAAGTATAATACATTTAATGCAATAAAAATAATAAAATACCATTAAATAAGAAGTGTCTGTATGATATGTGGTTTTAAAAATTTTGTTTGTTTGTTTGTTTTATGGACAGTTTCTATATAGAGGCCGGTAAGAGACTATTAAGACTATTATTATTACACAAATGTCTCATTACAAATGTCTACAAATAGATGAAACTGATCCGAGATCAGGTAAAAACCATAGACACTGGTTCAATGGTTCGTCGCTGAAATTTTGAAACTTTTAAAACATGAGATAATGAAGCCTCGTTTACTGAAATCACATGCAGGGTTGCCAGGTTTTCACAACAAAACCTGCCCAGTTACTACCCAAAACTAGCCCAATCGTGTTTTGAGGGGGTCCCCCGGTAAAAATCATGTTCTGTGGGGTAAAATACATGTTTTTTTGTGGGGTTCCCCTGGTAAAATTAGCATTTTAGGGGCTAAATATCACGTTATTGGGATCGCATCAACCCACGGACATGAAAAACAACCCGCAGCAATAGTGTTAAAGTTGCCCAATTCCGCGGGAAAACCACCGGAGCTTTTATTATGCCACAGTCGAGCGCTTGCGCTGCTTCCGGTCGTGCGTATGTGGGGTAAAGCAGCGGAGCTTTTATTATGCCACAGTCGAGCGCTTCCGCTGCTTCCGGTCGTGCGTGTGTGGGGTAAAGCAGCGGAGCTTTTATTATGCCACAGTCGAGCGCTTCCGCTGCTTCCGGTCGTGCGTGTGTGGGGTAAAGCAGCGGAGCTTTTATTATGCCACAGTCGAGCGCTTCCGCTGCTTCCGGTCGTGCGTGTGTGGGGTAAAGCAGCGGAGCTTTTATTATGCCACAGTCGAGCGCTTCCGCTGCTTCCGGTCGTGCGTGTGTGGGGTAAAGCAGCGGAGCTTTTATTATGCCACAGTCGAGCGCTTCCGCTGCTTCCGGTCGTGCGTGTGTGGGGTAAAGCAGCGGAGCTTTTATTATGCCACAGTCGAGCGCTTCCGCTGCTTCCGGTCGTGCGTGTGTGGGGTAAAGCAGCGGAGCTTTTATTATGCCACAGTCGAGCGCTTCCGCTGCTTCCGGTCGTGCGTGTGTGGGGTAAAGCAGCGGAGCTTTTATTATGCCACAGTCGAGCGCTTCCGCTGCTTCCGGTCGTGCGTGTGTGGGGTAAAGCAGCGGAGCTTTTATTATGCCACAGTCGAGCGCTTCCGCTGCTTCCGGTCGTGCGTGTGTGGGGTAAAGCAGCGGAGCTTTTATTATGCCACAGTCGAGCGCTTCCGCTGCTTCCGGTCGTGCGTGTGTGGGGTAAAGCAGCGGAGCTTTTATTATGCCACAGTCGAGCGCTTCCGCTGCTTCCGGTCGTGCGTGTGTGGGGTAAAGCAGCGGAGCTTTTATTATGCCACAGTCGAGCGCTTCCGCTGCTTCCGGTCGTGAGTATGTGGGGTAAAGTAGCAAAACATTTGGGATAATGTAAGTACACAAGTCAGCAAAATATATAACACTGTTCTAGTGGTTTTTGGATATTTTAATAAAAAAATCTTACATATTGTGCCTTTAAGAACTAGTTTCACCACTTGCAATAGTCAAGGGGTAATCAGTCTTACTTTTCATACTCAAATTAAGACCAATCTATGTTTTTATAACTGAATTAAAATAGTTATGGCCGGTCTTGAAGAAAAAAAATAGATGACTAACTTTTTAAGACTAGTTTAAGCAGTTTATGCAACCGGCCCCAAGTTAAAAACTGCTTGAAATCTAATGGTATTCAGAAAAGAACAGGAATGAAATATAATGTAGCCTAATTAATAAACTTGGGCTCACGTAACAAATGCTTGATAGTTTATTGCATTATATAAGCCGCTTTGGAATCAGCACATTTCAGATGATAAAAAACACAACTTATTTTGCAGAAAACATGGTATTTAATTTCTCAGTGCAAGTCCCAAAATACACCCAAATACTAAAGCAATAAGCCCCGTGAAGCCGTGGTTTACACTGAATTTATAACAGTTAAGGGGCGTTGTTAGGCAGCTGTTATAAATTCACTGTAAACCACGGCTTCACGGGGGTTACTGCTTTTATAAAACGGTTATTCCATATACGTAGTAAGGTTTCACAAAATAAAACAGAGCAAATAAAGTGTAATGATATTAATAAACACAGTATTCTTCCACCAAACAATGTAGCTCCTCAGAAACAGTTGTGGTTGCTACAAAGTGGTTGCCGAGCAACACAAACGTAAACAAAGGTGTGTTACTTTGTAGCGTCATTTACAACAGCTTCGAACGCGGCTCAGCCAATCAGAGTCAAGCACCGGAACTATCGGTTTTATAAACATGAAATGTAATTTTAAGCTTCAGGCGGTTGTTGTAGTCGCTCGGATGATCTTCACATCATCTGTGTCACTCACAAACTCACCTACGAGTAAACGCACGGGATCAGACAGCAGCTGCTGTGTTTCTGTTTGTGCTTTACATCGAGCGGTTCCCAGATCCAGACCCACAGAGATCGGCAGAACGAACCAGGACTCTAGTGAATCCACTCGCTTCACATCCAGCTCCAGTCCGTCCAACATCAATCTGAACGTCACGGGCGGAGATCCACGCTCAGAACGGCAGCTGATGTTGGCCGTCAGGCTGGAGCCGTTAGAGAAGGCCGTAAACGATAACGAGGGCACCGATATGTGCTCTGAAAATCAGAAAAATCAGTTTCAATTATGAAATGGTATATTCACACAGTGAAAATAAATGGACAGGATCTTGATTGGATGGTAAAAGTGTTAATAAAATCAGAAATAAAATAAAATATATAAAAAATGAAATATATATATATTTATGGAAGCCCGTTTCCGCCACTGAATAAAAAATAAAAAAAAGGTTATTGCGACTTTATATCTCACAATTCTGACTTTTTTCACAGAATTGCGAGATATAAACTCGCAATTATGAGAAAAAGTCAGAATTGTGAGATAAAAAGTCACAGTTACCTTATTTTTTATTCAGTGGCGGAAACGGGCTTCCATATATAATAGATGAAAACTGAACTAAAACAAATAAAATTAAGTAAACCTAAGTATTAATATTAATAATAAAAATAAACACATTACTAAAGTTCTTTGCACACTCTTTCTCGTCCGAAATTTTCACACTTTACACTTTAATACGACCTCATGTTGTATTTACGCATATGAAAATTTTGGACTCAGTGTGCAAGGAACTTAATAAAATATAAATATTAGATTCAAAACTTTAGAAATTCTCATCTGAAATTTTCACACGTTAAAAAATAAATACGACCTCACGTTGTGCCAATCACTTTTACACGCTGCCTCCGAAACTTTCGTCCGTCATAAAAAAAATTTGGATCAGGTTCGATTTTCTGCGTTTTCGCATCCGTAGCAAATAACATAATAAAGTAAATAAAATAAAAATACATTAAACCTAAATTGTAATATATAAAAAATGACAAAAGCACATCAAATTAAAGTAAAAAATAAAATGTAAATATTTGATATTAATATTAGAAAATTAGAAGTAAGAAAACGGAAATAAGTTTAAGATGAAGCACTAAAAATTGCTAACTGGAAATAAATACAAATTCAAAGTGAAATAAACTTAAACCTAAAAAAATGACAAAAGCACACATATAAAAAATTACTAAATGAAGCTAAAAATGAAAATAGCCTATAAATATTAATTGAAAAACTAAAATTAGAAATGTTGCCTCGGCAACTAAATGAAATAAGTTTAGGTTGAAGCAAAATAGCTAAACTTGCTAACTGGAAATAGATAAAAAACTAAAACTGAGAAATAAATTAAACCTAAATAGAAATAATAAAAACAAATCTAGTCAAAATTTCAAAAGCACATACACTGCAGGATATTCAACAAAAACAACTGCACAAGACTTGATTGGATGATGAAAGTGTCTCTATATAAAGATGACTGAAAAACTGAGAAAGGAACGTGTGGTTTCTTTGAAATGCAGAAGTGAGAGTTGTTAAGTTTGTTACTCTTGACAGTGACGTGGAGGTTTCGGCTGCTGGAGAATCTGGGGTTGACGGTCATCTGGTTTTGAGCCGTGCATGAGTATATCCCAGCATGCATTTCAGTCGCCCCGTCCACCGTGAGAGCGTCTCCGGAGAGCCGGTGGAGCTCTGATGAGGAGTTCACTAACTGTGTGTCGTGGTACCATGTGAAGGACAGATGCGTCCCCTTCCTGACGAGACAGCGCAGGACGAGCTTCTGTCCTTCATAGACGATCGCTGGATCGGGATCTGAGCTCAGACGGGCCCCTACGACAGGAACTGACATCAACAGAACTATTACACAATATCGGTCAATGAAACATGATGGCACACGACCAGGGTTATTATCTTTAACTAAAACTTATGGGTTACACTTTATTTTAAGGTGTCATTGTCACAGTGTAATTATACATTTAAGTACTGAGTAATATTAATTAACTACATGTACTTACTGTGTGGTTAGGGTCAGGATTAGGGTTTGTTTTAGGGTTACTTGCATGTAATTATGCATATTAATTGTTATTAAGTACATGTAAGCTGTGTAACATTAAAATACATTTATCTTTAAAAAAACATTGAATTGAAATAAATCTGAAATAAAATAAAATGTGAAAAATAAAAATCTAAATATTGGATGAGAAGTAATCTGAAATTATTCTAAACTCATTCTTAAATTTAGGTTAAAGCAATAAAATTACTAACTGGAAATAAATGAAAAACTAAAACTAAAATAAATTAAACCTAATCTAGTCATATTAAAAAATAAATAAATAGATACAAATTACAGAAGAACGTAACAAAATTACAAAAAAAAAAGACTAACTGAAAAAAAGTTTAATTTGAAGCATGAGCTCAGACGGGCCCCTACGACAGGAACTGACATCAACAGAACTATTACACAATATCGGTCAATGAAACATGATGGCACACGACCAGGGTTATTATCTTTAACTAAAACTTATGGGTTACACTTTATTTTAAGGTGTCATTGTCACAGTGTAATTATACATTTAAGTACTGAGTAATATTAATTAACTACATGTACTTACTGTGTGGTTAGGGTCAGGATTAGGGTTTGTTTTAGGGTTACTTGCATGTAATTATGCATATTAATTGTTATTAAGTACATGTAAGCTGTGTAACATTAAAATACATTTATCTTTAAAAAAAACATTGAATTGAAATAAATCTGAAATAAAATAAAATGTGAAAAATAAAAATCTAAATATTGGATGAGAAGTAATCTGAAATTATTCTAAGCTCATTCTTAAGTTTAGGTTAAAGCAATAAAATTACTAACTGGAAATAAATTAAAAACTAAAACTAAAATAAATTAAACCTAATCTAGTCATATTAAAAAATAAATAAATAGATACAAATTACAGAAGAACGTAACAAAATTACAAAAAAAAAAGACTAACTGAAAAAAAATTTAATTTGAAGCGCTTAAATTACTAACTAGAAATAAATAAAAACTAAAACTGAAATTTAAAATAAATTAAACCTAAATAGTAATGTTTAAAAAGACGTAACAAAAATGACAAAAGCCCATGAAAATACTAAAAATTAAACTTAACAACTACAAAACTTGAACTAAACAAAAATTAGAGATGTTGCCTTGGCAACTAACTGAATTCAGTTTAAATTACTAAATGAAATTACTAAGTGGAAATAAATAAAAAATAAAACGGATCTAAAACTGATATACAATAAAAATAAATTAACTATAAATACTAAATAAGTTTAGGTTGAAGCACTAAAATCTTAAACTTAATCTTAAATTAAACCCAAATTATAATATTTAAAAGAAAAACTTAGTCATATTAAAAAATAAATAAATAGATACAAATTACAGAAGAACGTAACAAAATTACAAAAAAAAAAGACTAACTGAAAAAAAATTTAATTTGAAGCGCTTAAATTACTAACTAGAAATAAATAAAAACTAAAACTGAAATTTAAAATAAATTAAACCTAAATAGTAATGTTTAAAAAGACGTAACAAAAATGACAAAAGCCCATGAAAATACTAAAAATTAAACTTAACAACTACAAAACTTGAACTAAACAAAAATTAGAGATGTTGCCTTGGCAACTAACTGAATTCAGTTTAAATTACTAAATGAAATTACTAAGTGGAAATAAATAAAAAATAAAACGGATCTAAAACTGATATACAATAAAAATTAATTAACTATAAATACTAAATAAGTTTAGGTTGAAGCACTAAAATCTTAAACTTAATCTTAAATTAAACCCAAATTATAATATTTAAAAGAAAAACGAATAAAAATGACAAAAGCACATAACTAAACTACTAACAATTTTAATGAAAACTGAAAATATTAAATAAGGGTTAATTCAAAATGTTCATAAAAACTATGATAGTATATAAATAATACTAAAACAACACCGTCTCTGACGTGTACTTGTGGTCACATAAGATCACGTAAAATAAAACAGCACTGGCTTCATCGACTTTGAAGGATCATGGGCATTTTAAAGGGGTCATGCACTGAGAAACCAAAATTCCCTTGATCCTTGATCAGTTTAGCCCCGCCCACCGATTCTACAACACTGTCTGTTTAGCCCCGCCCACCGATTCTACAGCACTGTCTGTTTAGCCCCGCCCACCGATTCTACATAGCTGCGCCAGTTTACTACAGCACTGCCTGTTTAGCCCCGCCCAATGATTCTACATCACTGCCTGTTTAGCCCCGCCCAACGATTCTACAGCACTGCCTGTTTAGCCCCGCCCACTGATACTACAGCACTGTCTGTTTAGCCCCGCCCACCGATTCTACAGCACTGTCTGTTTAGCCCCGCCCACCGATTCTACATAGCTGCGCCAGTTTAGCCCCGCCCACCGATTCTACAGCACTGTCTGATTAGCCCCGCCCACCGATTCTGCATTGCTGCCGGTTTAGCCCCTCCCACCGATTCTACAGCACTATCTGTTTAGCCCCGCCCACCGATTCTACAGCACTATCTGTTTAGCCCCGCCCACCGATTCTACATCGCTGCCTGTTTAGCCCCGCCCACCGATTCTACAGCGCTGTCTGTTTAGCCCCACCCACCGATTCTACAGCACTGTCTGTTTAGCCCCGCCCACCGATTCTACAGCACTATCTGTTTAGCCCCGCCCTCCGATTCTACAGCACTGCCAAACGGCAACCTTCCAGTCTCTCGTGAAACAAACACGGAAGTGACTAAAACTGCAATTCATCGACTGGCCGCTAGAGGCTGGCTACAAAAGGGATTCAGTCCCATAGATTCCCCATATTAAAATGCCCAACTTTACAGCAGAAAAAAATATGTTTACAGCCTGGTACAAAAAGTGGTTTTGGTGTATATAGCTAATTTTGCCCTTCATGACAACTGTGAGGGGGGTGAATTTTTTCTATAACTCATCCATTTAAATTATATTAAGCCTTAAAGTTCTGCATAATTAAGGGCGTGGCCACTTGAGTGACAGGTGGATTGCCGCTGCTGTTACCACCATCCAGTTAGGTGGGCGTGGTTTCAGCAATCAGCTCCCGCCTCTTTGCCCATTTTCGATTATCCTGGAGTGACGCACGGTGATGCTCTGCCAAGATGGCGACGGCCAGCTCCGCCCACTTTGAGCTTCAAAAATGCTCTCCAGAAACCTACTGATGACGTCACGAACACTACGTCCATGTTTTTATAGTCTATCGGTGCGTTCCAAACGGGATATATATCGTCCTCCGAAGGGCACTTCGGAGTGAAAACAATCATGGCCGCCATATTGAAGGGACGTTCCAAACCGAAGTGCTCAAAACTGGCCACTTCAAAGGTCCCTTCAGAATTAAGGATTTGAAGGGTACAATTGATGGACACTTCGGGCTCCCATGATCCTTTGCGCAGATTCTTTGCATGATGACGGCGCCTCCGTGTGGGCACGTGATGATGACGCAGAAGGGCACTTCAAGAAACAGTTGTTTGGTCCCCTACACCCTTCAAACCTTCGAAGCTCTCGCTCCAGAGGGTAAACCCTTTGAAGAGATTAGGGCATAGAAATGAGCCCTTCCAAATGGAACGCAGGGTATGAGCGCTGCCTGTTTAGCCCCGCCCACCGATTCTACATCACTGCCTGTTTAGCCCCGCCCACCGATTCTACATCGCTGCC
>NW_015506126.1:224420-225495 GCF_001515645.1 Sinocyclocheilus grahami | reverse complement strand
CCCACCGATTCTACAGCACTGTCTGTTTAGCCCCGCCCACCGATTCTACAGCACTATCTGTTTAGCCCCGCCCTCCGATTCTACAGCACTGCCAAACGGCAACCTTCCAGTCTCTCGTGAAACAAACACGGAAGTGACTAAAGCTGCAATTCATCGACTGGCCGCTAGAGGCTGGCTACAAAAGGGATTCAGTCCCATAGATTCCCCATATTAAAATGCCCAACTTTACAGCAGAAAAAAATATGTTTACAGCCTGGTACAAAAAGTGGTTTTGGTGTATATAGCTAATTTTGCCCTTCATGACAACTGTGAGGGGGGTGAATTTTTTCTATAACTCATCCATTTAAATTATATTAAGCCTTAAAGTTCTGCATAATTAAGGGCGTGGCCACTTGAGTGACAGGTGGATTGCCGCTGCTGTTACCACCATCCAGTTAGGTGGGCGTGGTTTCAGCAATCAGCTCCCGCCTCTTTGCCCATTTTCGATTATCCTGGAGTGACGCACGGTGATGCTCTGCCAAGATGGCGACGGCCAGCTCCGCCCACTTTGAGCTTCAAAAATGCTCTCCAGAAACCTACTGATGACGTCACGAACACTACGTCCATGTTTTTATAGTCTATCGGTGCGTTCCAAACGGGATATATATCGTCCTCCGAAGGGCACTTCGGAGTGAAAACAATCATGGCCGCCATATTGAAGGGACGTTCCAAACCGAAGTGCTCAAAACTGGCCACTTCAAAGGTCCCTTCAGAATTAAGGATTTGAAGGGTACAATTGATGGACACTTCGGGCTCCCATGATCCTTTGCGCAGATTCTTTGCATGATGACGGCGCCTCCGTGTGGGCACGTGATGATGACGCAGAAGGGCACTTCAAGAAACAGTTGTTTGGTCCCCTACACCCTTCAAACCTTCGAAGCTCTCGCTCCAGAGGGTAAACCCTTTGAAGAGATTAGGGCATAGAAATGAGCCCTTCCAAATGGAACGCAGGGTATGAGCGCTGCCTGTTTAGCCCCGCCCACCGATTCTACATCACTGCCTGTTTAGCCCCGCCCACCGATTCTACATCGCTGCC
>NW_015506126.1:222836-223879 GCF_001515645.1 Sinocyclocheilus grahami | reverse complement strand
CCCACCGATTCTACAGCACTGTCTGTTTAGCCCCGCCCACCGATTCTACAGCACTATCTGTTTAGCCCCGCCCTCCGATTCTACAGCACTGCCAAACGGCAACCTTCCAGTCTCTCGTGAAACAAACACGGAAGTGACTAAAACTGCAATTCATCGACTGGCCGCTAGAGGCTGGCTACAAAAGGGATTCAGTCCCATAGATTCCCCATATCCAACTTTACAACTTTACAGCAGAAAAAAATATGTTTACAGCCTGGTACAAAAAGTGGTTTTGGTGTATATAGCTAATTTATGACAACTGGACAACTGTGAGGGGGGTGAATTTTTTCTATAACTCATCCATTTAAATTATATTAAGCCTTAAAGTTCTGCATAATTAAGGGCGTGGCCACTTGAGTGACAGGTGGATTGCCGCTGCTGTTACCACCATCCAGTTAGGTGGGCGTGGTTTCAGCAATCAGCTCCCGCCTCTTTGCCCATTTTCGATTATCCTGGAGTGACGCACGGTGATGCTCTGCCAAGATGGCGACGGCCAGCTCCGCCCACTTTGAGCTTCAAAAATGCTCTCCAGAAACCTACTGATGACGTCACGAACACTACGTCCATGTTTTTATAGTCTATCGGTGCGTTCCAAACGGGATATATATCGTCCTCCGAAGGGCACTTCGGAGTGAAAACAATCATGGCCGCCATATTGAAGGGACGTTCCAAACCGAAGTGCTCAAAACTGGCCACTTCAAAGGTCCCTTCAGAATTAAGGATTTGAAGGGTACAATTGATGGACACTTCGGGCTCCCATGATCCTTTGCGCAGATTCTTTGCATGATGACGGCGCCTCCGTGTGGGCACGTGATGATGACGCAGAAGGGCACTTCAAGAAACAGTTGTTTGGTCCCCTACACCCTTCAAACCTTCGAAGCTCTCGCTCCAGAGGGTAAACCCTTTGAAGAGATTAGGGCATAGAAATGAGCCCTTCCAAATGGAACGCAGGGTATGAGCGCTGCCTGTTTAGCCCCGCCCACCGATTCTACATCACTGCCTGT
>NW_015506126.1:218885-221545 GCF_001515645.1 Sinocyclocheilus grahami | reverse complement strand
CTGTTTAGCCCCGCCCACCGATTCTACAGCACTGTCTGTTTAGCCCCGCCCACCGATTCTACAGCACTGTCTGTTTAGCCCCGCCCACCGATTCTACAGCACTGTCTGTTTAGCCCCGCCCACCGATTCTACAGCACTGTCTGTTTAGCCCCGCCCACCGATTCTACAGCACTGTCTGTTTAGCCCCGCCCACCGATTCTACAGCACTGTCTGTTTAGCCCCGCCCACCGATTCTACAGCACTGTCTGTTTAGCCCCGCCCACCGATTCACGCATGTAGTGTTTACGAGAGAAGCAAACGCACAGGTCAAAGCAGAAACCAAACAATAAAGATGCTCTGAAGACAACAAGACTGCAGTGCAAAGTTGTGGAAAAACAGTGTTTGCATTGCCTTCCTTCTGATCCCAACGTTATAGGAAGGAGTGGATTAACTTTATTTTTAATACAGATCCAGGCCGCGTCAGTAAGAACTTGGTCCTTTGTTCACTTCATTTTACCGCGGATTCGTTTCGTTTCGACAAAAATACTTCTAAATTATATTTTTTGATGTAAAAATCTTTATAACACTGGACCTCAGAGAACAGCACAAAATAAAAAACAGAGGCAGTTCATGACCCCTTCAATTATGATAACTCACACATGAATTCAGCACATTTTACTCACTCACTGCATGGAAGTGGATGGAGTTGCTGGTCTGACCTCCGGCAGTCAGTCTGCAGTAGTACTCGCCCTCTGACCCCTCGGTGACCTGTAGGGTGAAGGTGACCTTGACGTTGTTTTCTGCTGCAATAATGTCCCCTGCATCCTTCCAGAGTTCATAGGTCAGAGGTGAAGACCAGCCTGGAACTGCACAGTCAAACTGGACTTCTGATCTCACATAGGCCTCACTGGGTCCAGACAGAACTGGTTTCAGAAGCAAACCACCTGCACAGAGATCAACCGAACTTGCGTAAAATATCCAAATAATTAATCATGGCTTAGTTTATTATTAGACATGTGCATCTATTTGATTGCAATAGTAATAGTACAAAAAAAATAATTTAGGTTGCTTGCGAAAAAATTTAAATTTTTAATCAGTTAAAAGTATGAACAGTCATATTTTGCATGCATTTATTTTGATTGCCTAGAATCAGCATAAATGTTATTTGTGAAAGAAATTAAGTTGTATCAATTAAAAGGCATGAATAGTCATATTTTCATTATGCATTTATTTTAGTTGCTTAGAATCAGCATATATTTTAATTGTGAAAGAAAAATAGATTTAATCAATTAGATTGGACAGGTTTAAAAATATATAAACCTGATTAATGTGCATTTAAAACATATTCAGTCTATTAGTACTATTACATTAAACTCATTCTTGTTTCACTTACGTATGGCTGACAAATACGCATCACATTAAGTTTAATTATGTTAACATTGTGTAATTCAAATGGATTGAAATTTTATATGCACATTTTATATTAAAATTAATAAATCTTAAATATAGGGCTACATACAAAAAAAGTACATGCTTAAAAAACAAACAAATGAGTGAAATAAATAATAAATAGAAGTACCGATTTCTGTCACAGGTTCCAACAAAACTGAAACACAGAAGGAGAATCCAGTAAGTATACAATAAGTGACGTTTACTGTGAACTTTATGAGTAAATTAAGTATTTAATTGATAAATATATCAGTAACTCACCACAGAGTGACAGGAGGAGGAAACGGAGGCTTCCAGCCATCATACAGGCGATCAGTCGACTACTGACTGTGTGTGTGTGTGTGTGTGTGTGTGTGAGTGTGTGTGTGTGTGTGATATCAGAGCAACGCAGGTCGTTCTTATCATCAGTAAGTATGTGTTCGTTAGAGATAATGAGCTTCATCTCTGTCACTGAAGCAACAAGCGACGCTTTTACACAATCAAACACAAGGGTTATTATTATAATTAGCTAAAACTAAAACCATAAAAAATTGTTTCATCGCTTGAAAATACTGAAATAAAATATTTTTCAAAAATTGTGAAATTATTTTATTTCAGCCAAGACAACATTTCTAATTTTCATTTAGTTCAACTTGAAGTACTAAAATAACAAAAACTAAAAATTAAAAACAAATTATAATTAGCTAAAACTAAAACCATAAAAAATTGTTTCATCGCTTGAAAATACTGAAATAAAATATTTTTCAAAAATTGTGAAATTATTTTATTTCAGCCAAGACAACATTTCTAATTTTCATTTAGTTCAACTTGAAGTACTAAAATAACAAAAACTAAAACTTAAAAACAAGACATATTAAAAAAAAAAAATAATAATTATTATTATTATTAAACTGACAAAAACACAACAAAATTACTGAAACTTTAACTAAAGTTTAAAGGGGTCATCGGATGCTACATGCACTTTTACAAGTTGTTTGAACTGAAATGTGTGTTGGCAGTGTGTGTACACAACCACACTATAATGATAAAGATCCACCCAGTGGTTTTTATTCTTTTTTCAAATCGAGCCGATCTCAGATGCCTGTCTGTGTGACGTCACAAAAACAGGCCCCTCCCACGATAGTTTGATTGACAGTAGCGTTTCAGCACAGACTGGACTGGCGTCTTACCTTAGCTCCGCCCTGAGTGACTGTCATCAGTCCGCCAGTGTTTCACCGCCGGAGCAGATGTAG
>NW_015506126.1:210512-218875 GCF_001515645.1 Sinocyclocheilus grahami | reverse complement strand
ATTGAGGTGTTCTGTTGTTGGATGTATAATAATGAACAGCAGTCGTCATTTACTCCCGACATCTGAGCCGCTGAAGACGCAGTGGATTACATTGTTTCTGAAGGGAATGCTCCCCGATCTACATAAATGCGTCTATGTTCGCGCGAATCATTCGTGATCCAGCTTCACCTCCAGAAGTGAGTATAATGTTTTGTAATGAATCTTTGCAAATCACCTTTCCTAATTATGTGCTAATAAGCAAGTTTCACGATTAATGCAGCTAAAGTAAACAGTCCCTCAGAGAGCAGCTCGGAAGAGAGGGGCGGAGTCAGCAGAGCTCATTAACATTTAAAGGAAAATGCTACAAAACGGCTTGATCTGAAAAGAGCTGTTTTTGACAGGGTGTTTTTTACACTACCATTGAGAAATTTTAACCAAACTATGTTACAGACTTTTCATTAAGACCCTAAAGAATCATATCAACTTGTGGAAAATGGGCATCCGATGACCCCTTTAAAATGAAAACTGAAAATATAAAATACAATCAAAATCTAAATATTAACAAAAATTAAAATAGTACATCAATGATACTAATATAACACTCTATTGTGAGAATACATTAACAAATGAACTGATATACACACACTTTAGGAACTAAAGCATAACAAAATGATTATATTATGTCTGATTAATAATACTGACCAAGAGTTTTAAAATTGAAAGACACTAAAAGTACCACACGAATTGCAAAAATGTTTCCACAAACATCACAGAATATAAACATACTTTACAGTACTGATACATTATGTTGATATTTAAGGCCCATTCACACCGAGGACAGTGAATATAACTATAACATTTCCACAACACAACTACTTCCAACTAAATGTTGGAATCACTTTCAAAGCAATTATTTTCCATCTGATGAACAATAAAAACATTGACAGCCAATCAAAATCCATCAGACTTTAAAAGCATTTAAAGTGACAGACAACAAAACTAATAAACAGAACGTTATTGTGCATTGTTGTGGACGCAAATATAGTTATCGTTACTGGTGTAAACCGGCCTTTATGCATTAAACTGACATTTAGGTGAACTTTGACCTGATATAATAAACCTAGAGGTCAGAGATCATAAGTACAAAAAATATAGCTCTGAATGAGATGAAATCGGTGCAAATCTTGCCTCTTCCTCAACTTTAAAAGACTCATATTATACATTTGGTGAATTTATTTTATTTTCCCCCGATGTCTATTTATAATACAGCCAAAAGCTGGAGTAATTTAGTTTTTCATGACACTTATAAACACACCGACCATTTTTGCTGAGTAGCTTCAGATCAAGATGTTAGAGCAGTTTAATTTCTTGTTTCTAAGTTACCATTTGTTTCAGTTTTATCGTATTTTTTTTTACGTGATGTTAGCGTGTTCTCTGCTGTCGTCTCATGATCGTCGAGTGCTGCTTCACCAGGAAACGTTTATCAGAGCTGCACTGTAGAGAAAATACATACGAAAATACAGTCTGAATGTCACAGAAGCATAGACATTATTAATATCTGTAGTTTTGGGGGTTATAACATTTTTATCTAGAGTTCAGTCTTAGAAATAGGACAGGAAATGTCGCAAGCGTGATCTGAAATTGCATTACTTGCATGAGCGTCATGTTGGCAAACACTGAACATTGTGTTCGTATTTTCCTTTATTCGTATGTCACTTTGCATAAATGAAAGCAATTAATGAAAATGTACATCTTTGACTTCTGCTCAGTTCACGTCACACTCACCATCACCAACATGTCCTTCAGTCTCTCGATGGCTTTACGATTCGCTCGTCCACGAGACACGTACGACGTCAGTATGACACTGAAACAGATGAATGGGTAATAAATGAACACCAGTACAGTCAAACACATTACTTACAAAAAAACAGCATCGACTTCATCCAGTATTATTAATTTAGTATCATCAATGTGGTTAATATTTTGCATTAGATTGTATTTTAATTTAAGTTAATATTTTAGTAATTTTGTCATCAGTATGACACTGAAACAGATGAATGGGTAATAAATGAACACCAGTACAGTCAAACACATTACTTACAAAAAACAGCATCGACTTCATCCAGTATTATTAATTTAGTATCATCAATGTGGTTAATATTTTGCATTAGATTGTATTTTAATTTAAGTTAATATTTTAGTAATTTTGTCGTTTGTTTTTGTAATTTTAATTAGTTTTTTATTCGTCTAAATAGCTTTTGTTTTAGTTTATTTAATTTTACATATAATTTTTTTTCCACTATAGGTAAGTGGTCATGCTGCCATAAAATAAAGCGATAAGCCCCGTGAAGCCGTGGTTTACAGTGAATTTATAACAGCTAAGGGGCGTTGTTAGGTACGACGTGAAGCGGAGCTGTTATAAATTCATTGTAAACCACAGCTTCACGGGGGTTATTGCTTTTATAAAACACGGTTGTTCCATATACGTAGTAAGGTTTCACAGAATAAAACAGAGCAAATAAAGTGTAATGATATTAATAAACACAGTATTCTTCCACCAAACAATGTAGCTCCTCAGAAACAGTTGTGGTTGCTACAAAGTGGTTGCCGAGCAACACACAAATGTAAACAAAGGTGTGTGTTACTTTGTAGAGTCATTTACAACAGCTTCGAATGCGGCTCAGCCAATCAGAGTCAAGGACCGGAACTCTCCGCTTTATAATTTTAAGTTTGGTCACCTTGAAATATATGACAACTTGGATAATTGAGTTGACTAAACTTAAAATTTTAAGGCAGCACAACACTTACTTTTTAAGGTGAAACAATATATTTTTTTACAGTTTAGTTATTTTAGAACGTCAACAAACTAAACAACAAAAGAGAAATGTTGCCTTTGCAACTAGCTAAAAAAGTGTTTAATATATACTATGCATATATAATTTTTTTTCAGTGAATGTTTGAGTGTTTTTTAAGGTTTTATTTTTAATTCACAGTAATAACCCTGATTCCATCACACCTGGTTAGGACATAAACACACACTTACACTTCAGCCAGTATGAGAGCGAAGGCGAAGGCCTCAGATGAGATGTAGCTGATGGTGCTCTGGACCGGATTGGGAAGCGTCTTTATACACACACTGGTCACGTTAAACACGGTCCTGTTGCCTTCAAATGGGCCACAGCCACCCGGATCAGACCTCAGAGGAGAACGTGATAGGAGTTATGAATGTGTGAGAAACATCACGCCAGTTACATAACACGAGTGAGTGCTGAGTAAATATTTGAAGAATAGATGTTTAATGTCTCATTTTCTTTTATTAAGGCAACACTGGTGAATAGGGTAAAAATGTTAGTTATTAGCTCTCCCCAGTTGATTAATGCATTGTCTAATTAAATCTGCATTAATCTGCATACATTTCCAAAACATTATTCTGAACATTGGATAAAGCCTGGTTCGAAATTCTTGTTTGATTTTGTTGACATATTAGAGTTAAAGGTTTTTACAGAAGGGATTTTGGATTTCTCTTTTTATCCCTGCGTAAATAAAAAAATACTGTGAAAAAAGTACATTTTAATCACGTTTTTAGGAATAAAAACTCAGGTGAATGATATACAAACAAACCCCACAGTAAAAACCTTCAGAATATAGATATGAATAAAACTGCTAAGTTTGGTGTCTGTAAGTCCTGCTGAAGTGGAGAAAAAACTCATTTAGAGAAAATTACTTTAAGCGACTTAGATATGTATTGTAAATGAAATCAGACGCACATAGATAAAGTGTAATAAATGAAACCGTTAAATATGTATTTTGGATATTTTCCTCCCACTAATCTGTAAGAAGACAAGTTATGGAAGCAAAATTGTCCTCATTTGTAAGTCGCTTTGGATAAAAGTGTCTGCTAAATGACTAAATGTAAATGTACATTAGCTGTTTCTAAAATAATACCCTAAAACATTTAGGTTAGTTTTGTTTGATTTGACTTTCCTGTTAAATAAATGAATCAAACATCAAACCTTCTTGACGTAGAAGAGGAGCAGCAGCCTGATGGTGTTGATGGCTGGCAGTAGAGGACAGTAAAACACTCCGACCCACGTGACTGTCTGACTGTTGACCAGATCCAGAACATTGAAGGAGATCTCAAACTGCTTCTTGCCTAATAACTGCGCCAACTTTGAGGATGGAAACCTCTCCACCAATAACCTACGATGAGATGCGGTCATTAGCTAAAGCAGAGTCTCCTAACCTGGGTACGTGAGTTGATGAAAAGCAGATAATTGAAATATTAAAAATGCAAAAGCATAAAAGGGATTCACAATGAGCATCATGTGTGCTTAATGCAACATGAATGAGATCCGAGGAAAATTATAAGTGACTCTGGACCACAAAACCAGTCTTAAGTGTCAATTTTTCGAAGTTTCGAAATCTGAAAGCTGAATAAATAATCTTTCCATTGATGTATGGTTTGTTAGGATAGGACAACATTTGGCCGAGATACAACTATTTGAAAATCTGGAATCTGAGGGTGCAAAAAAAATCTAAATATTGAGAAAATCATTTAAAGTTGTCCAAATGTAGTTCGTAGCAATGCATATTACTAATCAAAAATGAAGTTTTGATCAAAATGTCTTCATGGAACATGATCTTTACTGAATATCCTAATGATTTTTGGCATAAAAGAGAAATGTATAATTGTGACCCATACAATGTATTGTTGGCTATTGCTACAAATATCCCCCAGCGACTTAACACTGCTTTTGTGCTGCAGGATCACATATTTCAATGCTTTTGCATTTGCTTGCAAAACTAGCATTTTCCAATGAGCGTTCACTCATAAGAGAAAAGTAATGTTCTCCCAAGAAACTTTGAGTTTGCTCGCAAAACTGTTCAAGCAAAAAACTTTGCGTTCTACAGCAAAACCTCTGGGTTCCCTGAGAAACTTTGCATTCACACATATAGGAGAAACTTTGTGTTCACCCGCAAAACCATTGTCTTCTCCTATAACCTTTGAGTTTTATCGCAAAGCCTTTGCTCTCCGCAAGAAACTTTTTTGTTCCCTGAGAAACTGCGTGTTAGCTCTGAAAATGTTTGTGCTTCTCAAGAGACTTTGCATTTGCTCGCAAAACTTTCGTGTTCCCCAAGTAACTTTGCGCTCCTTCAGAAAGTTTGCATTCACCGACAAGAGACTTCGTATTCCACCGAGAAACTTTACAAAACATTTGTGTTTTCTAACAAAATTGCGTTCCACCAAGAGATACTGAGTTCCTTGCTAAATACTTGCTTGTGAAATACTTGTGTTTACCCATGAAACTTTGCATTCGCTTATAAAATTTTTGTGCTCCACCGAGAAACTTTGTGTTCGCTCACAAAAGTTCCCTGAAAAACTTTGCATTAGCTTGTAAAACTTTTGCATTCCAGCAAGAAATTAGTGTCGTCAAATGATTAATCGCGATTAATCGCATCCAAAATAAAAGTTTTTGTTTACATAAAATATGCATGTGTACTGTGTATATTTATTATGTATATATAAATACACACACATGCATGTATATATTTAAGAAAAATATGTTATGTTTATATATTAAATATATTTATATATTATATCATTTATATGAGTGTAAATATATACATGTAAATACATGTAAATATTTTCAAAATATATTCTGTATTGTATGTGTGTATTTCTATATACATAATAAATATACACAGTACACACACATATATTATGTAAACAAAAACTTTTATTTTGGATGTGATTAATCGTTTGACAGCACTAGTTTGTTTTAAAACCTTTTGCGTTTCAAAAACTAAATAAAAACAAAGCACTTTAAAAAAATACTTTGTGTTGAGCTGCATGTCATATTAGCATTATCCGACACCAGAGAACCATGCAAATGTGGTGTTAAATGATTAAAATATGCAGTCACAGAGGGGCACGTATGTATTTTATGTCTAAAGTGTTCAATAAAGTATTAAATGGTTAAATAAAGTATATAAGTAACTCACATTCTTGGGTAGGCCACACAAAATGCATTGAAGAAACACTCCAGGAGGTTAAAGATGGTGAGTTTGTACATCTCCTTCCCAAACGCATTCTCTGTGCACTGATAACCCTGTTAAAAGATCTTATTTGTTTCATTTCAGTATGAACATTGTCATGTTTCTCCTCAAATACATCAGGAGAAAGAAAAACAGTCACAAATCAGGAAGACTATAGAGCTATATAATGAATGCGGAGCAGCTCAGATCATTTAATAAGAAGATCTCTCTGACTTTTAATTACAGACGTTGGTGTCTTTGCATATTGTTTTCTAGGAGAAACAACTTCTTCCCTTCTTAACAAACCTTGTGTTTTTCTTTAGATGCTTGAGCATTAATGAAGATGAAGTAGAATTGGTGTTAAATGATTAAAATATGCAGTCACAGAGGGGCACGTATGTATTTTATGTCTAAAGTGTTCAATAAAGTATTAAATGGTTAAATAAAGTATATAAGTAACTCACATTCTTGGGTAGGCCACACAAAATGCATTGAAGAAACACTCCAGGAGGTTAAAGATGGTGAGTTTGTACATCTCCTTCCCAAACGCATTCTCTGTGCACTGATAACCCTGTTAAAAGATCTTATTTGTTTCATTTCAGTATGAACATTGTCATGTTTCTCCTCAAATACATCAGGAGAAAGAAAAACAGTCACAAATCAGGAAGACTATAGAGCTATATAATGAATGCGGAGCAGCTCAGATCATTTAATAAGAAGATCTCTCCGACTTTTAATTAAAAGTGGTGTCTTTGCATATTGTTTTCTAGGAGAAACAACTTCTTCACTTCTTAACAAACCTTGTGTTGTTCTGGAGATTGAGCACTAATGAAGAAGAACAGATAGATGCCCAAAGACGCCAACTTAAGGAAAATACTCCTGCACATGGAGTTAATACACACATTAGTTTAACACCAGAGGATCGTGTGAAATATAACACATCAGAAGTCAAAGTGCATGACCTGTCTGACCTGATCAGTGTGAGGTTCAGCTGAATGGTGAGCGAGTAATCTTCAAACTCTGAGATCTTACTGAAAACATGTGGAAGTATGTAGTTTACAGTCGTCACTGTGATCGGAGGAAGATACTCCAACATCAGACACAAAGTCCAATGATTCTCACACTAAATAATGAAGACAGAGAGAGAGAGAGAGAGAATAATGCCTGGACATTAGCTGTTAAACATTTGTGAGCCTGCAGCACAAAAGCAGTGTTGAGTCGCTGGGGGATATTTGTAGCAATAGCCAACAATACATTGTATGGGTCACAATTATACATTTCTCTTTTATGCCAAAAATCATTAGGATATTAAGTAAAGATCATGTTCCATGAAGATATTTAGTAAATCTCCTACCGTAAATATATCAAAACTTAATGTTTGATTAGTAATATGCATTGCTAAGAACTTCATTTGAACAACTTTAAAGATGATTTTCTCAATATTTAGATTTTTTTGCACCCTCAGATTCCAGATTTTCAAATAGTTGTATCTCGGCCATACAATATTTTCATATACTAAAAAACTGGAATGCTTATTTATTCAGCTTTCAGATGATGCACAAATCTCAATTTCGAAAAATTGACCCTTATGACTGGTTTTGTGCTCCAGGGTCACGTATGAAACATCTTTCAGTTCATGTTTATTATATTTCAGCTGATGAGAATGTTATTTTACGGTTGTGTGTGTGTGTGTTGTGTCCAGACTCGTGTCAGCCGCTGAAGGTGTCGTGTCTGCAGGGAAAGCCGTCTCCTCCTCTGCCTCCTAAGAAGCTGATGCTGTACTCGTCCTCGGCCACGCCGCTCTCGTTCTCTCAGTACAGTCACCCATCGAACCGTATCATCGACGAGCTGCAGAAGGCGCTAGCGCTCGCCATGCAGAGACTCGACAGGTGCGTCTCATCTAATAATCTATTAGAATGCATCATGCAAAGAATCAACACTGTATTTGATTATCACAGCGTCTGCATGCTGTGCACGGAAAGCTCCTGCTGCTCTCATCACTGTACAGCAGTATATCATGAGTTTCTATGAACAAAACACGTATGATATGTGTCCCTGCAGCACAGAAGCAGTGTTAAGTCGCTGGGGGATATTTGTAGCAATAGCCAACAATACATTGTATGGGTCACAATTATACATTTCTCTTTTATGCCAAAAATCATTAGGATATTAAGTAAAGATCATGTTCCATGAAGATATTTTGTAAATGTCCTACCGTAAATATATCAAAACTTAATGTTTGATTAGTAATATGCATTGCTAAGAACTTCATTTGAACAACTTTAAAGATGATTTTCTCAATATTTAGATTTTTTTGCACCCTCAGATTCCAGATTTACAAATATTGT
>NW_015506126.1:200831-209995 GCF_001515645.1 Sinocyclocheilus grahami | reverse complement strand
CATACTTTCCAGAAGGCCAACAATTCACTAAAAATGTTTTTTTTATTGGTCTTATGAAGTATTCTAATTTGTTGAGAGAGTGAATTGGTGGGTTTTTGTTAAATGTGAGCCAAAATCATCCCAATTAAAAGAACCAAAGACTTAAACTACTTCAGTCTGTGTGCATTGAATTTATTTAATACACAATTTGAGTTGAATTACTGAAATAAATGAACTTTTCCACGACATTCTAATTTATTGAGATGCACCTGTATATAACCTAATATGAAAATAATAAGAATTGCACCACTGTTCAAAAGATTATGGTCAATAAAAAAACTTTCATTTAGAAAGGATGCAATAAATTGATCAAAAGTGACATTTATCATGTAAAATATTGATAAAAATATCCTGAACCACAGTTTCCATGAAAATAATAAGCAGCACAACTGTTGCGCTGTTTAACACTGATAATGATCAGAAATGCAAATCAGCATATCAGAATGATATCTGAAGTATCATGTGACGCTGAAGACTGTCGCATTACAGTTCTTTTAAAATGCAATAAGAAATACAATATTTCGAAATATTATTGCTTTTATTGTATTTATGGTCAAACGCAGTCTTGCTGAGTATGACCCCAAACTTTTGAACAGTGCACTCTAAAGACCGCTGGGTTGTTTCAACCCAACTTTTGGGTTAAAAATGTAATGTAAAAATTTAACCCAACCGCTGGGTTGAAACAACCCAGCATTTTTTAGAGTGTGGTCAATAATAACTATAAATAGTCTTTAGTCTGTAAAACTGACTAGTATTGATCTGGTGAGGAAACTGCAATTTAGTTGCTGAATCATTATTGATTCCTAATGAATAATTAATCTCCTGAAACATCCATTTACATCTGAGCTAAAAGGGAAAGTAAATTACAGCTATACATATATACTTTTGCATAAATGTGACGCTGCAGCACAAAAGCAGTGTTAAGTCGCTGGGGGATATTTGTAGCAATAGCCAACAATACATTGTATGGGTCACAATTATACATTTCTCTTTTATGCCAAAAATCATTAGGATATTAAGTAAAGATCATGTTCCATGAAGATATTTAGTAAATCTCCTACCGTAAATATATCAAAACTTAATGTTTGATTAGTAATATGCATTGCTAAGAACTTCATTTGAACAACTTTAAAGATGATTTTCTCAATATTTAGATTTTTTTGCACCCTCAGATTCCAGATTTTCAAATAGTTGTATCTCGGCCATACAATATTTTCATATACTAAAAAACTGGAATGCTTATTTATTCAGCTTTCAGATGATGCACAAATCTCAATTTCGAAAAATTGACCCTTATGACTGGTTTTGTGCTCCAGGGTCACATATGAAACATACATAGTATATATCATAATTCAAAACAAAGTAACTTGTACTTTTATGCTTCAACCACTAGAGAGACAAAAGTTGCATAGTGTTGCTTCAATTATTTTACTTCATATTGGTACCTTAGTTTGTGACTTTTGGATGGCAAAATATATCAGAATGAATGAGCTGCCCAGAAGAACCAGCACGAGGACGTTCAGAAGGATCCGCAGGAAGATGAGCTGAACCCAGTGTCTGAGCGATCGCTGTTGGACTCTCTGTTGAAACGTCTGCTCTTCTAGATCCATCTGGAGCAGAGGTCAGAGGTCATCCACTGGGAATAATGTTCCTGCATCCTAACCCATCTATAAGCTCTCTCTCTGTGAGACTGGCTTGACTTCTTACCCTGAGTTCGTTTCGGACAAAGTTTTGTTTCAGTGACGCTGCTTGAGGGTTCTGGATGCAGAAATCCCACCCACAGAAAACCTTGTAACTCAAGTTGGAATTGAAGCGATTTCCTGTGAGCCATGAATGTTTGTAGCCGACCACTGTCCTGAATATGAGATAAGAGAAAAAAATCCTATTTCAATGCTTTTGTGTTCACTCACACCACTTTTGCGTTTTCTGGGAAATGTTGCGTTCACTTGTTAAAACTTTTGCTTATCCCAAGAAACTTCACGCTCTCTCATAAAACTTTTTTGCGTTCTAAGAAAAACGTTACACTCATTCTTTTGCACTCTCCAAAAAAGTTTGCATAAGTACGCAAAACTTTTGCAGTCCCAGAGAAACGTTGCATTCACTCATAAAACTTTTGCATTCCCTTGAGAAACTTTGCATTAATTTGGAAAATGTTTATGTTCCCAGAGAAACGTTACGTTTGCTCACAAAAGTTTTGCATTCTACAAGAAGCTTAGTGTTCCCAGAGAAACGTTGCGTTCACTTGTAAAACTTTTGCTTTTCTGAGAAACTTTGCATTTACTTGCAAAACTTTTGCATATCCTTAGAAACACCAAGTTTCTCTGGAAATGCCAAGTTTCTTGGGGGAATGCAAATGTTTTAAACAAGCGAACACAACATTTCTTGGGAAATGCAAAAGTTTTGTGTTTTTCCCATCACTATGTCCCTTTATGGGGTTTGTAATAATAAAGTCATTTACTATAAATCATACTATAAATTTACTATAAATCAATGAGTGTTTCCAGTTCAATAGCTTTTACAGTGTTTTCAACAGCTTACACACATTTTCAAAACGTTGCCTCTTTTTTTCATAACTTCACACACAGATACAAGAATTGCACACAAAATGCAAAACGCCTCGCATCTCTTGCAAAATGAAGCGCTGCATTCAAAATATCACTAACACGTCTCAAAAGCAAACGTTTGCAAACAGCTTTGCCATAATATTAATTCCTGTTAGATTTGTGTGTGGTACATAGAGAACTGTGTGTTGTGTTTTGCAAAAAGTGTTTTCTGAAATTGAAAACTGAGTCAAAGGCTGAGAATCAGTGTCTGGTTTTGTAGGTTTGGTGTGTGCTTCTGCTGTTTGAGTGTCAGCTTTCAGAAACTGTGTGATTTTGTGTAGGGTAGGCAGTTGAAAAAAACTGTAAACTCTATGGAGACAGCATTTGCAAACTATGAGATGAGTTGAAATGATGTATTTTAGCATTCGACATCATGCTGTTGAATGAGTGTATGGTAGTGGTCAAGAGCTGCAAATGCAGGTAGCCTCAAAAGCTGCAAAAACTTAATTCATTTAATAGCTCATAGGTACATGATCTGACCTGCGGACCACCATGATGATGCTGAGGAAGAGGACAGAGAACATGCCAAGGAGAAAGAGGATCGGAGTGTTTAAACAATCCAAATCAAGAGACCCACGAGTGTAGAAACTATGAAACACTGGGGAGGATTCAAGAACACCCTAAAAACACACAGAACAGACCCAGAACACAAGAGAGGGGGTTTAGAGAGAGAACAGTTCATGCAGAATGTGAAGGACAGACAACTCATATTTATTTAGGAAAGATAAGACAGGGATCTGGTTTACATGCTCAAGAATATGACGCAGATCCACTAAACATTAAACAGTTAAGCCGATAATACGGTTATAAGAAATCAACATATAAAACAGGGACATTCATTTATATCTGTGCATGTCCAAAAACAGGCAGTTGTGAAAAGTCAAGAAATAGAATAAAACTTTCTACTAAAAGAAATGAAATATAAATCAATCAGTCAATCTATGGAAGCTTGTTTCCGTCACAGAATATAAAAATAAGTAGGTAATTGTGACTTTTTATCTCACAATTCTAAGTTTATTTCTGACCGTTTTGAATTTTATGTCTGAGATTTCTGAGATTACTTCTCACAATTCCGTTTGTTTTTCTGCCAAGAAATAAATGAAAAAAATAATTGCAACTTTTTATCTCACAATTCTGTTTTTTGTTTCTTCCATGTAATAAAAAACTAAAATAAAAAAGGTAACTGTGACTTTATATCTCACAAATGTGACTTTTTTTCTCGGATTTCCGACTTCTTTTTTTCTGCCATGGTGGAAAATAAATAAAGTAATTGTGCCTTTTTATCTTGCAAATTTCTTTTTTTTCCTCTGATTTCCGGCTTTACAGCTTCCTTTTTTCTGATATGGAAAAAAAAAAGGTAATTGCAACTTTTTATCTCACAATTCTGACTTTTTTCTTGCATGTGATACAGAGAGCGCGACCATAACGTAGAGACCGAAATGACATGCCGTCGTGTAAATAAGATAAATAACATAAGGCTATTTAGTTTGCTTAATAAAAGAACAAGGTATATACCTGTTCTATAGGAAAGTTGACTTTAAATGACTTCTGTTGTGATCTGGCGCTATAGAGAAAATATAATTAAATAAAATTAACTTGACCTTCAAAGGGGGCGGAGGTGCCCCCCTAAAATAATGGCAGGGGAAACACTGCTTTAGATACTGACCGATAACGCACGCTTTTCACAGTATAATGATCGCTCAGTGTGAATCCTGATGTTGTGAATCTAGCTTCTCATTGGTTGTTTATTTCCCAGATACGAGTGAAAATGGCACCGTCACTGCGGGATCATCTGTCTTCTCGTTTCAGACCATCAAGCGGGGCAATAAAATGGCTCAGATGGGTGAATAAACACTTTGCATACACACTAATAGTACATCTGTGACCCTGGAGCACAAAACTAGTCATTTTTGTAGCAATAGCCAACAATACACTGTATGGGTCAAAATTATTAATTTTTCTGCCTGACCACAATCATTAGGATATTAAGTAAAAATCAGGGCCTGTATTCACAAAACATCTTCAGGCTAAAAGTAGCTTATAACTCGTCGATTTAGGAGAAACTCTTAAAAATAATGGGCGTGTCAGTCCTAAATGTTTGCTCTAAGAGTTTTTCACAAAGTGTTTTAGCTCTAAAACTAGCTCCTAAATCTGTGAAAGGTTAGGAGCAGTGAAGAGGACTCCTAAACCACAAACTCTCCTAAAACAGCTGTTTCCGGCGATTTTAGAAACATTTGACGATAATGAGCTTTTATAAAGGTATCGCCTTTGGTTTTGGAGGCTTTGATTATATCCTTGTTTTCATTAAACAGTTAGAGAAGAAGTAACAGCTGTGCTTGAGTCCAGTTTGGTTTTCTTTTACGTTTGCGTGTCATGATTATTCCACTGTTAATTAAAAGGCTGTTTATATGCACATCCGCTAATTGTTTACGAGAAGCACACATCTAAGAGGCTGACAATTAGCTGAACATATGACACTTAGCCTGCATTTTAAAACCTTTATTTGAACATAATATCGCACTCTACAATATTTCCACGAATAAATCTCTGACAGAGACTGTCAGCCAATCACTGTGTGCATAGTTAATAAGCACGCTGACATCATACATAGCAACGAGGTAAACCCCGCCCCCTTACTCTGAGCTTAACACTTCTCTATATTCCTTAGTACAAGTTTGTCTCTGCAGCTTTAAGAGAAAACTCTTAGCTAAAAGCTTTTAATGCCATTTAGGAGAACTCTCAGTGGTAAGATAAAGTTTTCTGTGAACACGGGCCCAGGTGAGTATCAGTGCATCATGTGTAAGATCTTCGGCCGGTCTCACCGTGAGTACTTGAGTTCTGTGCGAACACCAGCGTTGGCGTCAGCACCGATCCGCCGATAATGACGCAGTACAGCAGGTTCAGACACAGCAGGTAACGCAGGAACACGAAGTACGCCTTCACCCCGACCCCAAACTGACCTGTGCAGCAGATCGCATACGATTAACCGCATACGATTAATCGTCATCTACTCACCTACGTACAACACACTCATCAGCTACCATCCACCTATTTTTATGCGCATTTTGGGATATTGCATAAAAAAACCCTGGATGGAAACGCCAAGATGCGCATAAAAACTGTCGTATCCGGTAAGAAAACATGTGCATAAACTACGATGGAAACACTTTTACCGAATAAATTCCTTAATTCTGAAATGCTGTTCTCTTCAACTCCCTGGATGGAAGCAGTGCTTTATTCGCAAATGTTTTACGGGATATTCCAATTTTGTGCACAAGTTTAATTCGTAACTTTGGATGGAAGCATAGCTACAGTCACCTTCGATCTTATGGAGCGTGTGTCTCCATGGCAACAGTCCAGATACAGCCCCGCCCACATGCTCCTTTAAGCGCCGCCTTGTTTTCTGCTGGCTCCGCCTCCACGAGTCCCAGTGGCCAATGCTGCGTCTCTGCAGGGGCTGCCGCTCTCTGATTGGCACAAACTGCTGGTCAAAACTCTGAGATGCTGAAACTCAACACCAGATGCTGATTTTTTTGGCACTTCGCATAGTTCGCAGTCTTTTTTCTCTGAGTATAAATCTCACAATTCTGTTTTTGTCTGCCATAGAAAAAAATTTAAAGGTAATTGCATTTTTTAAAATGAGCTAACAGTATTAAGTATTACATTAACCATGATTGAGATTGTGATATTAGGAGTTTCAAGAACTGTCTGTTCATCGATGAAAACAATTATTGAGGGGGAAAATCAATATGATTTCAGTTTACATCTTGAATTTATTTAATTTTAGCATTTAAATTTAGATTTGAGTTAGATTTTATTTTAGTCTTGCAGTATTTTTATTTAACAGGACAATCGTAAAGGTACATTCAATGAAAAGTAAAAACAACAGATTTCCTCAATTTAAACAAAAGTTCCAGTTTATATATTGATTATTATTAGTATTTTCTCATTTTTGTTACATTTTATTTTATTTGACTTCTAATACTGATTATTGGTATTTATTTAACAAGACAATAACACTACATTTAATGAAAAGTAAAAAAAATGTGCATGTTGTCTTAATTTTTTTAAGCATTTTAATATGTATTTGAGTTTGAGAGATTGACTTCTAATCTTTTTTATTTTTATTTAGCAAGACAATACATAAAGGTACTGAATATCCTACTGAGACCCAGATTTTGTGTGTGTGTGTTGTTCATGTCATTAGATTGTTTAGAGCATGAGAAAAAATGGAAAAATAACATTTTTGAAAAATGATATTTTATTCATATGTTATCCTCAGTAGAGGACACCAGGACTCAGTTTTTCTAACAAATAAAATGACACGAATAAACATGAAAAGGCAAAAAACAATGGGATTTTTAAAAAATCACAAATCAATTTTTAGGTTTAAGGATTGTTTTCATACCAAACTTTGTATAAGACAAACTATTTGAAAATGAATCAGATTTAAATGATAATAACAAAATATCATCCTGTTTCCATGACGATGGACAAAAACTCCATAGCTGGGTCTCAGGAGGATATTCAATGAGAAGTATAAAAATAGTACAGATTGTCTCAATTTAATCCCACTCAAAAATTCCACTTTACATCTTTATTTATGTGCATTTTAGAGTTAGATGTTGTAGTTTTATCTCTAATCTTTTTATCGGCAATTAACAATTTGACACATTCAATAAAAAGTAAAAAATTGCAGATTGTCTCAATCTAAAGCCATTTTAAAAATAATTCAGTTCATTTAAATCATTTTAAGTCATCCTGCATCTTTGTAGAGCTTGATTATTAAAATGAACAACTAGCAAAACTATAAATAAGCCGGCGTTCTTTTCTGTCTCTGTTCTCGTCAGTGGTTTGCGGTGTACAACACAACACAAATTCTATTTCTATCGCACGTTTAAAACAACTGCTGTCGACCAGTGCTTGCCAGCATCAGTACATACAGTCACACAACTACAATTAAACATTAAAAATTAAAACCCGAGCACTCTAATCAATTCTAAAAGCTCTACTAAAAAAGGTACGAATTCAATCTAGACTTAAAAGCATGCACAGATGGGGAAGATTTAATATGCATTGTTTGTGAAGATGAAATGATCGCAAGACGTCTCACCGGATGTCTCTCTTGTCCTGCAGACAGACGGGCAGGTCTCGGAGCGGGACGCTGGGGTTCCAGGAGACTCTGTCCAGCAGACTCTGATCCTGATCATCTGTGAGGGTTTCTGCGTGAAGCCGCCGATGAGCCTGTGAGCTCGGCAACAGGCCAAATATCTCCGTCTGATAGTATTCACACGAGTCTCTGGACAGATCCGAGCTCCAGCTCTCCGCTGCGTGAACAAACATCAGCATTCATTAAAACACTGGCAAAAATAAAGGAGTTTTGCAGCGATGCATTAGAACAGAGATGCTCAAACCAGGCCCAACGCTGACCTTTGATTTGCAAGAGCGGGGGAAAAATAGGACAAATGTGCCATTGTAGCATATTTATACTTTTGTTTTAGCATTTTAAATACATTTTTGTAATAAAGTGTAAAAAGCAATATACAAATTTATATGTTGTTGTTTTTTTCAGTCATGTAAAAATGTAATAAATGTGAAAAATAAAATAAAAAATAACGAAGCTGGATACAACGCAACATTTACTTTTGGCCCACAGACCGGATTTGAAAGATTTGAGCATCTCTGCAAACGAAGAACCATTTTTGGTTCCCCAAAGAACCTTTCAGTGATCTGTTTTTAAAAGAAGCACTTTTTCTGAGTCTGAAGAACATTTAGAAGATCTAAAGCAGGGGTTTTCAATCTTTTTAGAAGCCATGAACCCAAATATGATCATCCTAGTGCGAGCTGAGGAACCCCTATCCGAAAAATTTTAATAAATAAAAAACATTTGTATTGTTTCTTCCATAAAGACACAATTTATACTGTGAAAAACTAATGTTATAAATGTATCAAAAAAATTTTTGGGCAAATATTGACTGTAGTTTCCATTATTATTTTTTTTCTCTTATTATAGTACTGCACTGTTATAGTATGATATTGATGTATTTATTTATAACTTTTATTTATTTACTTTAATCTAATTTTTATTTATTTACTTATTTCACTCTAATTTTGAATTTATTTGTTTGTTTTAATCCATTTATTTATTTGAATATTTTTGTTTATTTTAATCTTATATTTTATAATTTATTTACTTATTTATTCTTATTTACTTATTTGTATATAATTTTTTATTTATTTACATATATATTTTTGTTTTTGTTTTTTTGGTGTGCATATTTTTATGTACAAAATAAATAGTACTTATTAAGATTTATGTGGTTTCGAATTGGCACAATGTGCTTTTTGTTTATTTTAATCTTATATTTTATTATTATTTACTTATTTATTTATTTGTATATACTTTTTATATATTTACACACACACACACTCACACTCACACACACACACACACACACACACACACACACACACACTCACACACACACACACACACACTCACACTCACACTCACACACACAC
>NW_015506126.1:192153-200796 GCF_001515645.1 Sinocyclocheilus grahami | reverse complement strand
TATATATATATGTATATATATATGTTGTTTTTTTGTTTTTTTTTGTTTGGTGTGCATATTTTTATTCACAAAATAAATAGTACTTATTAAGATTTATGTGGTTTCGAATTGGCACAATGTGCTTGGAGAAAAAAATATAGTCAGAAAATAGAATTACTTAGAAACTATGCATGCACTGTATTTTCATTTTTCATTTATTAATTAATTTTTTACTCTTTCTCCAAACATTTCCAACCCAAGTTTGAAACCCCCTGATCTAAAGATCCTTTTGTGCGATGAAGAGTTTTCATGCATGCTGAAGGTTCTTTAAAGCCAGTGAAGAGCCTTTTTTAAAGCACTGTGAAGAGTGCAGATGCTCTCAGACACATGAAGAAACCAAATCCTGATCAAAAAGTATTTATGAAGACACTATGCTTCTAAGTTTTCAAAAAAGCGAGCAAAACCAAAGAGTTGTGATGTATTTCTACAAACCAACCACAGGAGGAGGAAGTCAGGTCTAAATCATCATGCATAAATGATTCAGTGTCATATCAGATGTATAATGATGATGGAACATGTCTCAGTAACTCATAAACACACGTGTTTCTTTACCTGAGGTCAGTCTGTGGAAGTTTGGCGTCCGGTCTTCTTTCTCCATCATGCGTCAGTGAGTCGAGGCTGTACACACACAGAGACGGACGGATGGAGTCGAGTGTGCAGCAATGCTCTTCTCTTTAGCACTTCTGTGTGTGAGTTTGCAGGAAGTCATGTGATGAACGAGTGGGTGTCGCATCAGAATGTGAGAACATGAACAAGCTCTCAGACGTCTGAGATGTTTGATGAGCAGTATATCAGGCAGAAGAGACGAGCGACGCATCTCTGGACTCTTACACTCTCTGCTGCGCTCTCAAACATGCTGGGTTGCTTCAACACAACTTCGGGTCAGATATGGACTAACACAACTTTTGGGTTAAAAATGTAATTAAGAAATGTAACCCAGCAGCTGGGTTAGTCCATATTTGACCCAAAGTTGGGTTGAAACAGCCTTTACACATTTACACAGTCATTCACGATCATAAACAATCATTTAGATTTAGATTCAAGTCAGATTTGAGTCTATTTAACTTCCAGTCTTTTTTTGTTTTTATTAAGAAGACAATACATAATAGTACATTTCATGAAAAATAAAAAAAACAGATTGTCTCAACTTCAGCGTTTTACATTGTCTCAATTTAAACCCACTCAAAAAAATTCCAGTTTCTTTCTTTCGTTCATTTTAATTGATTTTATTTTTGCATTTTAATTCAAGTTTGAGTTACGTTAGATTTGATTTTACTTTAATAAATAGTATATTCAAAATGCTCTCTCAATTCACACCCACTCATTTATTATTTTTATTTACTTATTTATTTTAGTATTTTAATTTTGGCTTCAGTTACATTTTATTTTACTTCTAATCTTTTTATTAGAATCTTATTTTATCAAGACAATAAATAATAAATATATAAAAATGGTCACAATTTAAACCCACTCAAAATAAATCCAGTTTATATTTTGATTGATTGATTTTTTTTTTTCATTTTTATTTAGGCTCGTTACATTTTATTTAATTTCTAATCCTTTTATTGCTATTTAAAAAGACAATAAATATCGGTATAATCAACATACATTTTTAAATGACAGATTTCTCAATTTAAACCCACTCCAAAATCCCAGTGCATGCATTTGTTCATTTATTGATTGATTGATTTTTAACTTTTTATTTGTATTTTTTAGGTTCCCACACATGCTGACCAACACATTTAAATGACGTTTTCAGTCATCCATGATTGTAAGCATTTAAAAAAAATAATTTTATAGTGATTATGACTACAAAAAGCAATTTCTAGCCAAGCTATAAAATGCATATTTAGTTCAACATTTCTAAAACGTTTAACGTTTATGCATTTGGCAGATGCTTTTAATGTTAAATATCAAATAGCAGTGAATGTAAAGTCTTCGATCCGTTCATTCCCTGGGAATCGAATCCTTGATCAAATGTTATAAATGCACTTATATCATCAACATTTATTTTGACATATCTTGATTTTTATTCATGTTTAGATTTTTGTACTGGAAAACAAGACAATCTTGTTTTTCAGTGTGGGATCCTTCCAGGCTCTTCATGTAGCTAAACTAATAAACATGCATTATTTGTGAGCTCTTAAGTGCTGTTCTGTTGCATGATTGTGGTTGATTTGATTGTCTACGCATTTACGGAAAAGCTGCATCACGTTATGACTAAAGAATCTCATGTCACACAAACAACCTTGAGCAACATAAACTAAACCGCATTCTGTAGAAGAGCTGTTTCACGCACATCCTCCTTCTGTCATGCTGAGAACCAGCTTCCTCCATCAGCATCGATGAACAATAACACGACCACACAGAAGCATCGGAACGGGGACTGAATTCTTTCTGATTCTGAACTGAAGCTGCCAGCAGTTGTAGCTTAAACCTTCTTTGTTATGCAGTAGGAAGTGTTAGAACACATTTAAGACAGCAGTGTTAAGTCGCTGGGGGATATTTGTAGCAATAGCCAACAATACATTGTATGGGTCACAATTATACATTTCTCTTTTATGCCAAAAATCATTAGGATATTAAGATTATGTTCCATGAAGATAGTTAGTAAATCTCCTACCGTAAATATATCAAAACTTAATGTTTGATTAGTAATATGCATTGCTAAGAACTTCATTTGAACAACTTTAAAGATGATTTTCTCAATATTTAGATTTTTTTGCACGCTCAGATTCCAGATTTTCAAATATTGTCTGATCCTAACAAACCATACATCATTGTTAAGCTTATTTATTCAGCTTTCAGCTGATGCATACATCTCAATTTCATAAAATTGACCCTTATGACTTGTTTTGTGCTCCAGGGTCACATATCAGTCTTTGATTTGTGTGGGAACACTTTTAGCTTATTTATTCAGCTTTCAGCTGATGCATACATCTCAATTTCATAAAATTGACCCTTATGACTTGTTTTGTGCTCCAGGGTCACATATCAGTCTTTGATTTGTGTGGGAACACTTTTAAAGTGCCCTCTGATTGTTTGTTTTGGTGTGCTTTACTGAAGCCAAAGGTTCAATGCATCGGCTCATACCATTTTGAAATTACTGAGGTCGTTCAAACGTTTGTGTGTGATTTAGTTAATTGCTGTTCACGTTAATATCATCCCCTGCTGACACAATACTTATTTAACGCTTATGTGAACATAAAAATACCATAGAAAGTATTCAGCGTGTTTCATGAGGTGATAAATCATTCAACCCCCCCCTACGGAAACTAAAGTGACTCAGTCCTAGTTAACGTTCCAAACGATTTGAACCTGTTCTTCTTGATGATTCGTTTGAACCGATTCGCGAACAGCGCTGTGGAAGGAAGGAGAGTCGGTTGAAATGTCAGACCGAACGAACCGATTCGCGGAACTGATTCAGATTGTTGTCGGTAGTCAGTCAGAAGTTTGTCGGAGTGCTTGTGCGGTGAGTTACAGATTATTTACTTGATTTATTTATGACAATCAGAGGTTTAATAGAGTTTTGAAGTGATAAAGTTGATATAAGAACATGAGCGAATCAACCAGGCGCGTTTGAACTTCGGCAGGTGTTAAAAACAATAAATTCTCCTCAGTTTAGCGTCAAAATCACGTTTGTCACATGTTTAGTGTTTACAGGGAACTGAATAATCAAACACTAGACATTTGAATCCTGGAGAACAAATATTAGACGGTGATCGTATCCGATCCTATAGTACTTGTGTATACCGTACCTAGCATCACATTCATGTAACTTACCATGGTAACGTTATTTATGATATACTTAAAAAATACCATGGTGTTGTCATTGTACCTTTAAAAAAACAGAAACAAACATGATATTTCCATGGTACTTGTCCGAAACATTTTATTTTTCGCTTCTATTTTGTCACGGTCTGATTCATTGGCTGTGTCTTAAAGGGACAGTTCACCCAAAAATGAAGATGTGATGTTTATCTGCTTACCCCCGGGGCATCTGAGATGTAGGTGACTTTGTTTCTTCAGTAGAACACAGATGATGATTTTTAACTTTAACCGTTGCAGTCTGTCAGTCGTATAATGCATGGCAATGGTAACAAAATCTATGAGAGTAAAAAAACATGCACAGACAAATCCAAATTAAACCCTGCGGCTCGTGACGACACATTGATGTCCTAAGACAAGAAACGATCAGTTTGTGCGAGAAACCCAACAGTATTTATATCATATTTTACCTCTAATAGACCACTATAGGGCCTTTCGCACCGCAGGAACCTTTTCATAGTACCAGAACTAATTGTGGAACTACCCACTTTTCGGCGTGTTCGCACCGCCGGAACTGGGAGCGATTTTAGTACCGGACTGCCTTTTTCGAGAACCAAATGAGCTCCTACTCCGGAGCAGGATCTAACCAGCACAACTGGTACTAATCGTGACGTAAGTAGACATTGATTGGCCAAACGCGTATGAAACCGCCCTCCCCCGCCATGATTTAAAACTCCGTGTAAACATACTGTAAACATTGTGTCAACTTATTTCGCAAGTCTGGAGAACAGCGATAGATGGACGGACGCTGAAGGGCAGGCACTTGTAGCAAATGTAGCACGGCCAGTTGTCGTTGGAGATTCTTAGTCCTCCTTTCCGTTCTTTCCATCGCTTTACGTATACGTCGACTTTCCATGTCCATTATTGTGAAACCAGCGAGACACAACAAATACACCGCTCCGATCACAGCGTCCTCCATCCTCCTGTTGTTAACGTTGTTCTTCTTTGTTTCTGTTGTTGAACGCCGCGCACAAATGACGTCGCTGTCGGCCGGCTTACGTCACTTCTTAGTACACACTCTCGGTGCGAATGCAACCCTTTAAATGGTACTGGAAAATAGTTCGCGCAAAATCGTCCCAGTACTTTAGTACCGTACATTTAGTTCTGGAACTAAAGCGGTGCGAAAGGGCCTTATGTCTTTGTGCGCGCACAGGCATCCGGTGCGTGAGGTGTGTACGCGGCTCTGGTGTAGTTTACGCAAGCGCCGGAAGTGATCTCTCGCGCGTATACGTCACTCATTGTTTACACAGTGCACAGTCATTGTAGGTACGACGGCTAATTAAAATGGTACTTACTCGCGCTTATCCGGATTGTTCAAACCGACTTAAAACTAAAAGATTACGTTCTCTCGCGTGAACTCATTCGGGAGCAGTGACTTTCCACGTATTCCCAGCTTCTGAGCCTGCTCGCCTGAAGCTATGCTTGATTGCTCTTTGGCTGGATATCAACACACCCATTAACATAAACTACGGCAGAGTGCGTAGCCGCGTACACACCTCACGCACCGGATGCCGTGCGCGCGCTCAGAGACATAGTGGTGTATTAGAGGTAAAATATGATATAAATACTGTTGGGTTTCTGGCACAAACCGATCGTTTCGTGTCTTAGGACATCAATGTGTCGTCACGAGCCGCAGGGTTTAATTTGGATTTGTCTGTGCATGTTTTTTTACTCTCATAGATTTTGTTACCATTGCCATGCATTATATGACTGACAGACTGCAACGGTTAAAGTTAAAAATCATCAAATGTGTTCTACTGAAGAAACAAAGTCACCTACATCTCAGATGCCCCGGGGGTAAGCAGATAAACATCACATTTTCATTTTTGGGTGAACTATCCCTTTAAAACCTGGATTTTGGATATCTGAGGTATATTGGGTTACTATAGAGGATTTTTGATGCCTAGGTAGGGAGCTCACTAGGTTTGAAACAACCATGTAGTTTGGTTACAGTTCAATTTGTTGCAGATTTGACCAAAACAAACAAAAACATGGTACTTTTTGCTTCTCTTTTACATTTCTATGATATACTGCCTATGTAGGGAGCATACTAGGCTTTGAAACAGCCAGAACGTTCAAAGCTTTATTTGTCAGATTTCAGATTTGTAGTGAATTTTAGTGAAGATTTGCCATGGTAATGTCATTGAACCTTTACAAAAGCATGGTATTTCCATGGTACTTGTCCAAAACATGGTAAAACAATGGTACTTTTTGCTTCTGCTTTGTTAGCGTCTTCAACCCAAACTGAGTGATTTATTGGCTGTGTTTCAAAACCTGCGTTTGGATATCAGACTCCATCCGTATCTGAGGTACTTTGGATTTTATGATGCACAGAAGTGATGTCTAGGTAGGGAGCTCACTAGGTTTTGAAACAGCCAGAAGTAATATTTGTCACTGAGTTTGAATGAGAATCTGATATTGTCAGTGTACTTTAACAAAAAAGCATGCAAATGCCATTGCACATGACCAAAACGTGGTAAAACCATGGTACTTGTTTTCTTTTGCTTTAGTGCAAACTGATCTATTCATTGGCTGTGTCTCAAAACCTGGTGTTTGTGTACCAGACTCCGTCCGTATCAGAAGTATTTGTAGGGAGTTTAGAAACAGCAGTTCATTTTCATCTGATATTTAGGGGAATGACATCAGAATGCAATTCATCTGAAATGTGAAAGGGTGCGATTGTGTTTTATTTTGAATGAATTCTGGCAGATATTATGTCATTTGTCATGCGCTGTGACACGAAACACAGCAAGCCCGTTGTGTCTCTGATTGTCTTTGAAGGTGAATTGTTTCTCAGGGTGTTTTTTGGAGATTTTCCTCTCTGCTCTTTCACCCGCTGTGTGCTCCAGATGTGTTGTGAACGGGACAGAACTCTCAGAGATGTTTCGGTGTAACATGACCGTACAGGATCGGCCGGTTCTTCACTTTTGCTCTAGTTCCAGATGTGCCCGTGTAATCTGAGCTCGGTTTCTTTGTTTGCTGTTCTCACACAATGACCGCGTCTTGTATAAATCCCCTCCTTTGGACACGTTTCAAATCGCATTTTAGTCCCCTAGAGAGTCGTATCCCTTCACAACACTCCCACACTCATCATCAGGATGTCTTGCATTTACATTCATGCGTTTGGCTGATGCTTTATCTAAAGCGACTTGAATTCAGAATCAAAGCCATGATCTTCATCTGGATGCGTAGTGTGCATACACGAAGAGAATCACAGAATAGAATTTACTGTATGAGGATTTGATTACATTTTAAAAGATTAATTAAATAGTCTTTTTGGATTACCACCATTTTTGATGGTAAATGTTTTAAATCATAAATCCAGGAAAAATAAAATAGAAAACCGAAATGCTGAAAAGAAACAATTTTATTGGGCTCTATTATTGTAAAAAAAAAAATACAATTTAAAATTGTCTTATGTAAATTAATTAGACATGCATTTTTGATGACTAAATTTAAATTTGACAAATTAAAATGGAATCCAGGAAAAAAATATTTTTAGCGTTTTAGTTATTTATCGTTAACTAAAACAAAAAAAAACAACAAAAACATCGAAATAAAGCTAAAATAAAATATGAATATTAGGTGAAAATTACTAACTGCAAATAAATAAATAAATAAAACTGAAATAAAAATAAATGAAAACTAAATATACCTAAAATGACAATGAAACTTAACAAAATGACTAAAAATGTAATTAAAATAAAAAATATAAAAATAAAAGATAATTAAAAATATTGATATAAACTGTGATGGTATATAAATAATAGTAAAAAAAAAGCACTGGCTAGTAATGTAATGATAATAAGTGATCTTTGTTTTATTTACAACTTTGAAAAATAATTTTTGACCTGTAAATAATGTAATGTTTACTTAAGAAAAATGTAAATATAAAAACCTTATTATATTTATGATGTTAATAACTGGAGAAACGCATTATAACAGTCTGTGAACGGAGCTGATGGAAGTGAGTAACAGTCTTATGTAGGGCTGGGTATCGAGTTCGATACTTTCTAGGCACCGACCGAATTGCCTCGATGCCATCGAGTATCGAAAAACGTCTCGTCGTTCGGCACCAAATTTCGATACCTAAGGGGTTAATCTCATCAGCGTCAGTGTGATTAGTACATCTGATGATGATGCTGTCATTAGTATATTTATTGTCAGTTTTCCTTGAAGGTAAAGAGAAGTTGTTTACATCTGCGAAACGTGTGTTTTGGTGAACTATCAGGAGGACATGATGAGCTCAGAGCTAAAAGACACCTTAAAGATGAGACTGAGATGTGTGTGTTAAATGCTGCACAATAAAATGGAGTTTACTGAATTACAATTCAGGGAAATTCAGCAGGCAACGGCATTCTGGGAAATGAAGTGGTCTGCAGTTCTGCATCCTGTTTGCTGTAGTTTATTTCTGTAGCGCTTTATGCAATACAGATCAGCTTCAAACATTAAAATAACTCTGTGTTAATAATGCAAAATTCGTCAATTATGACCGACTTCAGTTTGAGCTGTAAAGCAGCTCTGCAGAAGATCATATTGTCATTAAGTTCAGTAACGGTGTCAGCGTTACAATAGTTCATCACTAATGAAACTGAACGAAACTGGAGTTTAAAAACAGAAAGAATAGAAAGTCATCAGGAGAATCTGATGAAGCGTGGTTGCTTCAGTTTGTGGTTGATAAAGTGTTTAAACATGATTGAGATGACGTGAGTGTGTGTGTGTATGAGTGTGTGTGTGTGTGTGTGTGTGTGTGTGTGTGTGTGTGTGTGTGTGTGT
>NW_015506126.1:168579-192021 GCF_001515645.1 Sinocyclocheilus grahami | reverse complement strand
GTGCTCGTGTGTGCGTGCGTGTGTGTGTGTGTGTGTGTGTGTGTGAGAGTGTGTGTGTGTGTGTGTATGTGTGTGTGTGTATGAGTGAGTGTGTGTGTGTGTGTGTGTGTGAGTGTGTGTGTGTGTGTGAGCGAGTGAGTGAGTGAGTGTGTGTGTGAGATGGATGGATGGTTTGAGATCTTTAATGGAAAGCTTTTGAAATGTCTTCTGACCACAGTGATGTCAGTGCCAGGAAAACACATCTCCACCCACCGTACACACACACACTCTGCTTCTCGTTTCCTTCGAGAAGTTCAGTGTTTCCAGCCGTTTGTGTTTGTAAATCATTACACAAGTGTCTTTTATTAAGAAATAAAGCATTTTCAATCATTCTCTGCCTGTTCTCATGAGTGTGATTGGTGTTGTCTGATAAAGTCTCTTTGTTAAGATAATTTATTCATCGTATGTGTGTGTGTTTATGTGCAGTTTTAAAGGGCCAGCAGCCGGTTTTGCTGTAGGCTGGTGTTCATGGGGTTTGCATTAAAATCATGATTAAAGTTGCCGACGCAAATATGTTTTTAATTTAATTCAGTCCGGTCTGTAGCTGTTGTGTGGTGAATCTCTGCCAGCTTTCAGCCAAACTGACTCCATGATGAACCAGCAAATAATAATAGTTCTGTCTTGAAAGTAAATGTGTCCAGTACTAATTTCCTGATCCAACACAGAATTGGGTCACTCCGTGTCAAATCAACCAAATTTCAGAAACTCCCCCCGGCTCAAACTTTTGATTTTGTCAGTATTTTTTCTGAAAGGTTCTTCTTCATTTATGCGTTTCCTTCACCAGAAAACAGTATCAAAATGAAAGTTTTAATACAGGGATCTCTGGTTGTGTTATCAGGGCTGATAAAGAGTTGTTTCTTCCTCTTCTTGCGATTCTGACACCCCTTCAGATCTCCATAAAGCGTGTGTGTCTGTGATCTCAGACAGGTTTGAACATGATAAGAGCTCAGATCGCTGACATTCCTTCTGTCTGTGGCGTTTAGCAGCAGGATGACGAGGATCGGGTCAGAGTTTCCTCGCGAGCGTCCGTGAGCACAGCACCAATCATGGCTGGCAGGGTCAGTTTTGACTCTGATCTGGTCACTGATTTCGAGTAAGTGACTTTTTACTGTTTTTATTCTTTCATCTGCACTTCCTGTGTGTTCTGGGTGTGTTCGCTGTGTGTGTGTGTAATACCGTTCATGAGTCATTTACATAGTAAATGTTTTTTTTTTGTTGCTTCAAGCAGCACATTGTTTGTGGATGTATTTTTTATTTTAGCTGATTACAAATTAATATACACTACTGTTTAAATGTTTGTGGTCAGTAAGTTCCCCTCCCCTCCCTGAAATTAATGCTTTTATTCATCAAGGACACATTAACTTGATCAAAAGTGACATTATAGACATTTAAAAGATTTCAGAAACACTTCATTTGAAGCCTTTATATATAATGCGTTTAAAAAAATAAATAAAAATGTGCCTGGTAATGCAATTTATAACTCATTGTACGATCTTATGAGTAATCATAACCACTGTAATAATACTTTATAACACTTTATTGTTACACTGTAAATGTATAATGCATTAAAGCACATGGCAGCCAGCAAGGAATCTGAAAATATTATAATGCATTTTAAATTTGGTTACAATTATGAAAAGATATAATGCATTGCAATGTGTGTTATGAATAGCTTTATAATGCATTATACATAAAGACTTCAAGTAAATTTGTTACAAGTATTTCGATTTAAAAAAAGAAATGCTGTTCTTTTGAACTTTCTGTTCATCTGTGAATCCTGAAAAATAAAATGCATCACAGTTTCCACAGAAATATTGTGCAGCACAACTGTGTTCAACATTGATAATAATCAGAAATGTTTCTCGAGCAGCAGATCAGCAAATTATACTGATTTCTGAAGATCATGTGACACTGAAGACTGGAGGAATGATGCTGAAAATACAGCTGCGCATCACAGAAATACATTACAGTCTAACACATATTCACATAGAAAACAGCTGTTTTACATTGTAATAATATTTCTCAATTTTTACAGTATTTCTGATCAAATAAACGCAGCCTTGCTGAGCATTGTGAGTTTTCTGTGTTTTCGTGCATCAGGAGTCCAGCAGATGAGGATGGGGTTCATGATTCATTCAGTCAGCTGATCCAGGAACAGTGTCACGACCTTCATGATGTCATAGAGATGACCCTGTTTGACCTGGAGGAGGAGAGCAGAGGTCAGATCACACCGCAGCTCATTCTGACCAGGAACCGCCCACTTAGACAGGAAGTGACATCAGACAGGAATCTGACAGAGCTGTTTTGTGTTTCAGATGACGTCGAGTGTCTGGAGGCTCCGGTGTACCAGCGGTCTGACAGCGATGCGCCGCAGCAGACGGATCATCTGATTGGAGAACGCTGGTCATCTGACACGCTCCGAGTCCTGTCCTCCATGCCCAGCCGCACCATCGGTCAGTGTGTTTTTATTTTTAATAGAAATATTACCAAACGTTAGAATCAGACACTTTGACAATATGCCAATGATAACAGTAAAGAGAAAAGAATGATCTAACTGCGTGTCTGTGCACGTGATTAACCACTCATATTGCTAGGCTCCATTCACACTGAATGCGCTTTTGTGTTGATAAAGATGCAACGCAAGCAGTGGAATAGGAAAAACATGCAAGAAGATGGGAGTGAACTTCTTTTAATTTGAGCGCTGCGTTTTTAGAATGCCTTTTCATGCATGAGACGCGAGCGTAACAGTCAAACACATCCAAAAAAACAATGGAAAAGCAGCGCAAGCGAATAAAAAAACCTGTAATTTCATATTTGCATCATGGTGACAGGCTGAAAGCTGCTGTTGTTTTTACAGAACATTTATAGTTAATAATAGTCTACCTTCAGTCATTTTGAATTTTAATTACCTTGACTTTTGAGATTTAAAAAAAAAAAATTTTTCCTCGTATTATTTCTGAACACATATGTATAAGGCAAGTTTGTACAAGATGTAAAGATACTTAAGTTATTTGTTTAACATTTACATCATGTTGACAACTTCATGTGTGCTGCACTTGGAATAGAATTTTCTTTAACTAGAGGGATGATAAAGAAAAAGTTACTTAAATCATGTTGTAGTTACATTTTCAGGTTCAGGTAGTTAAAAATCGTAAAAAAAAAATTTGAAAATTGGTCAAACGTTTTGAAAAACATCAAGATTGAATTTTTTTGCCAAATCGCCCAGCCCTAGTGTGTTAGTTTTTTGCTAAAACTTAAAGGAGACATATTATGCCCCTTTTTATAATATGTAATATAAGTTTCTGGTGTCCTCAGAATGTGTCTGTGAAGTTTCAGTTCAAAATACTCCACAGATCATTTATTATATCATTTTGAAAATGCCTATTTTGAGTGGAAGCAGAAACACGCTGTTTTTCATGCCTGTCTCTTTAAATGCAAATGAGCTGCTGCTCCCCGCCCCTTTTCCAGAATAGAGCTGCGCTATTACAGCTCTCACCTGCTAAAAACATCTGTTTTGGTTCTGATTATCATGTTTATCACGCTGAAATGATGCGTTTTAAACTAGAGCCCGACCGATATATCGTTTAGCCGATAACATATAACACAGATTAAATGCTTCTGAATGGTGTAATTACCAAGTTTGTCCAGCAGAGCGCGCTCCATTGTTTGCTACTGGTGACCCAGGTCAGTGTAGTGTAGAGATGCGCGGATGAGCTCAAACTTCACCCGAGTCCGCTGCTTCAAATTATCCACCCGCCAAATAAAGTTTATTGTTAAATACCCTGCCTCCACTACATAGGCCTATGTTTGTCACATCATTATAAGTGTTTAATCACCACATTTGAGTTATCATTGCAAAAAAATTTGTTTATGTATATATATATTCTGTTTATGTAGGCGATATACTGTATTCTAAATACCGTACCAGTCAAAAGTTTGGACACACGAATGGGAAGTGTGTCCAAACTTTTGACTATACTGTACTATAATATAGCCTACACAAATTTACAGAACATATAACACAGATTAAATGCTTCTGAATGGTGTAATTACCAAGTTTGTCCAGCAGAGTGCGCTCCATTGTTTGCTACTGGTGACCCAGGTCAGTGTAGTGTAGAGATGCGCGGATGAGCTCAAACTTCACCCGAGTCCGCTGCTTCAAATTATCCACCCGCCAAATAAAGTTTATTGTTAAATACCCTGCCTCCACTACATAGGCCTATGTTTGTCACATCATTATAAGTGTTTAATCACCACATTTGAGTTATCATTGCAAAAAAATGTGTTTATGTATATATATATTCTGTTTATGTAGGCGATATACTGTATTCTATATACCGTACCAGTCAAAAGTTTGGACACACGAATGGGAAGTGTGTCCAAACTTTTGACTATACTGTACTATAATATAGCCTACACAAAGAATATCGATCGATATATCGGTATCAATCTTTTTTTACTCCCTAATATCGGTATCGGCCCCCAAAAATCCATATCGGTCGGGCTCTACTCGTCTGTGCAGCCAAACACAGAACAGTTAGCATGTTTTTCTCAAACTTTCATCATGGCATTAGAGCTGGTACACCACTGTCGCTTGCGAAAACACAATGACGGCGCCGTGGGTGAAACTTACAGATTAAGGGGCGGTGATATTATAATGAGATCCCTTTGTCACGTCACAGAGGGAGCGAAATCAGATGCGCTGGTTTTCTCAGACGCTTGCAGAAAAAGGCTTCCCAAAACAAAGTTGCTGGGTTAATCTTTTTCACGTTTCCTTGGTTGGTAGATGCACCGGGGACCTGATTATAGCACTTACAACCTGGAAAAGTCAGATTTTCATGATATGTCACCTTTGAAAATTAAAATGGAAAATATAAAAATAAAAACTATAAATTTCAATGAATGCATAAAAAAATATAAATTATTTTACACATTCACGTAAACTTTTCTTGCTTTTTAATTTGTAATATATGAGAATATAATTTCCGAATGCATTAGGAAATGAAATATCTTTGCTGTGTAGCCATTTCTTTACTCTGTCTTTCATCTTCATTTCTGGTGAAAAACCTCAGATGTTGTTTGTTATAATTAAAATCGGGTTTCCTGTACAGCTGGTGTCTTTTCCTCTTGATAGCTCACTGATGTCTCCAGATGATCTCAGTTTAATCTCTTTGATTAGGTCGCAGTCGTGGCGCGATCATCTCTCAGTACTGCAACCGCACCATGCAGCTGCGCAGACGCAGACAGAGCAGACCCTCCATCCAGCACTTCCCTCGATCCGCGCGGCCCAGCATCCGTGGATACCGCGTGGAAACGGACGCAGCCGGATTTGAGGAAGAAGGTGAAAGCACTGAAATCACATTTGTGACCCTGGAGCACAAAACCAGTCATAAGGGTTGATTTTTGGAAATTGAGATTTATGCATCATCTGAATAAATAAGCTCTCCATTGATGTATGGTTTGTTAGAACAGGACAATATGTGGCTGAGATACAACAATTTGAAAGTCTGGAATCTGAGGGTGCAAAAAAATCAAAATATTGAGAAAATCATCTTTAAAGTTGTTCAAATGAAGTTCTTAGCAATGCATATTACTAATCACACATTAAGTTTTGATATATTTACGGTAGGACATTTACAAAATATCTTCATGGAACATGATCTTATGATCCTAATGATTTTTGTCATAAAAGAGAAATGTATAATTTTGACCCATACAATGTATTGTTGGCTATTGCTACAAATATCCCCCAGCGACTCAACACTGCTTTTGTGCTGCAGGGACACATATTATGCCTGAAACATCTTAAACTATGCCGTGCTGATCTGGTGTGATGACTCTGTGTGTTTGTAGAGAATAAGAGGGAGCGTTTGGTCAATAATCTGCAGAATCTGTCAGCCAGTGATCGCGTGCGTTTGCTGAGAGCGATGCCGCTGAGTCTCGCAGAGAAGAAAGAGCTCAGGTAAATACACTAATAAACACTGCCACACCTGCTATTGTGTCTATTCAACATGTCCTGCAGCGCTGCTGAATATACAGCAAAACAAATCATATTTAGTTTAGGGTCTGAATAGAATGTGATGCAACACAAAATGTACGGTTTATGGAAGAAAAGAAATTCATCAGACTCAACAATATTTTTAATGTACAAAATAATGCAAAGACAATAAATAGACATGAGTGGTGCAGTTCAACTGCTGTGAGTTGATTCTTATTCTAATGAATCATTGAATCACTTACTGGCTGGTTTAAAGACAGTGTGTAGTTAAAGTCATTCATAAAAGAGTTTTGTTGTAATAAATAGTGCTAAAAGCATTGTTTTGTTTAGTATGTTTGCTCCAATTGGACTTCCGTCACTGTAAACAGAAAACTGAGTCACGTAGAAACATTTGTGGTTTCTGAGTTCCTGATTTTCTTCTGATATTGTCTGTTTTTCAGGATGTTGGTGTTGAATAAAGCCGAACACTCTGTGTCTCAGAATCAGATTCCCTGCTGCAGTCAGTTCAAGTATTACATCATCATTGTGAGTCTAAAACATGCTTAGCTATTTTAGTACTTCAGCTTAAACTAAATGAAAATAAGAAATGTTGGCTTGGCAGCTAGCTGAAATAAGTTTGTTTTTTGTTTTTAAAATTTATTTCACAAGGACAACAAAAGTTGGTACTTTTTTTTAAATACTATTTTTTTTAAGAACATTAGCTTCATTCTGTATATAGCCTGTATATATCTGTCATATGAAGTGTGCGGCTGTTTTTTTTCTTTGTGTCTTTTGAGATTCAGCCTTCAGTCAGTGATTGATATTTTTGTTGAATGTGAGTGCATACTTGTGAGTGTTTGAGCGTGTGTCTGTGCTAGTGAGTGAGTGTGTGTGTGTGTGTGTGTGTGTGAGTGTTTTAGTGTGTGTGTGTGTGTCAGTGAGTGCATACTTGTGAGTGTTTGAGTGTGTGTCTGTGCTAGTGAGTGAGAGTGTGTGTGTGTGTGTAAGTGTGTCTGTGTGTGTCAGTGAGTGCATGCATGTGAGTGTTTGAGTGTGTGTCTGTGCTAGTGAGTGTGTGTGTGTGTAAGTGTGTCTGTGTGTGTCAGTGAGTGCATGCATGTGAGTGTTTGAGCGTGTGTCTGTGCTAGTGAGTGTGTGCGAGTTTGTGTGTGTGTTTTAGTGTGTGTGTGTGTGTATCAGGGTATTAACGGTAGTTTTATAGTGTTGTATCACAGGCATGTAGTGGAGCGTGTCAGAGGTTAATCATGCGTGCTGTTTGTTTTGAATGGTCTATATTTGCACTCTGTCAGATGTGCAGATGTACTTTAGTACTGAAGACAATATAAGCTCCCTGACATTCAGTTCCGTTTCAGTGTTGCTTTATTGGCATCAGCTGAACATTTGCATTAAAGTGAGACGTACTGCAAAATGTCACAGTGAAAATGGAAAAGTGAAAAGTTATTATTGAATATTCAAAAAATACTCCGTGCCCAATAAACAAACAAGAAGAAAGATTAGCAGTTTTAATTTTCATTCATTTTGAAAGTTTTAGTAATTGTGTTGTGGGTTTTTTGTCTATATTATTTATTTAAAAATTTTTTTTTTAAATGTCTATATAGTATTTATTAATTTGTATTTATTAATTTATTTAGTTTTAGTTATTTTAGTACTTCAACTTAAACCAAACAAAAATTATAAATGTTGTTGAGAAAGTAACATTCTCAACAACATTTATCAAGCATTCCAAGTAACAAAGCAGTTTTTTAAGGTTTTCGTTAAAGGTGACGTATCATGAAAATCTGACTTTTCCAGGTGTTAAGTGCTATAATCAGGTCTCCGGTGCATCTACCAACCAAGCAAACGTGAAAAAGATTAACCCAGTAACTCTGTTTTGGGAAGCCTTTTTCTGCAAGCGTCTGAGAAAATGAGCGCGTCTGATCTCATAATATTACCGCCCCTTAATCTGTAAACTTCCACTCAAGGCGCCGTTATTGTGATTTCGCAAGCGACAGCGGTGTAGCAGCTCTAATGCCATGATGAAAGTTTGAGCGAAGCATGCTAACTGTTCTGTGTTTGGCTGCACAGACGAGCACAGAACACTGTTTAGAGTCCCAGCCTCAGAGGAGACAACAGAGCAGTGCATTTATTGATTTATTTACTGTATATTGCTGCTGCCACACAGATCTAAAATAAACATGTGATTTATTTCCCAGCTGTTTTTATGTTTGTGTTTTTAACAAACTTGTGTGTGAATGAGAACTTAGTTTAGTGCTCGCATGCTGTGACAGCCGCTTTCTGTGCGTGTGCTGCGGATGTGTGCGCTCAGAAAACCCTATATCAGAAGTTTAAACTCATATGGTTTAAACCGCATGATTTCAGCGTGATAAACATGATAATCAGAACCAAAACAGATGTGTTTAGCAGGTCCGAGCTGTAAAGGCGCAGCTCTATTCTGGAAAAGGGGGCGTGGAGCAGCAGCTCATTTGCATTTAAAGAGACGGGCACAAAAACAGCCTGTTTCTGCTTTTACTCCAAATAGGCATTTTCAAAATGATATAATAATTGATCTGTGGAGTATTTTGAGCTGAAACTTCACAGACACATTCTGGGGACACCGGAGACTTACATACATATTGTAGAAAGGGGCATAATATGTCTCCTTTAACTATAACAACTCTGACTGTAATTAAACAGAAGGATAAACTAACTATGAATATTACCGCTGAATATGCAAAATAATTGTGTCTCTCGTCTGTTTTTAGTCTCAGTCATTTGTAATCAGTGCTGTGATGTGTGTGTCTGTCAGGCGCTGAGGCACGGCTGGTACGGCTGGCTGTCGTTCCTGTCCTCACTGCAGTTGTGGCAAACAGCTCTGAAGTGTGTTGGCGGCCGCTTCGGGACAGGCGTCCTCTCGTATTTCGTCTTCCTCAGAACGCTCCTCTTCTTCAATGTCTTCCTGTTCCTGGTCACGGGTTTGTTGCTGGTGGTTCCTCAGGCCATCGCTCATCCGGATGAGGACCAGAACGTCACTGTCAGGAGCACATGGGGCCTGGAGGTGCTCACGGGCGCCGTAAGTGCATTAATAAACACACAATTACATATTTACATTTACATTTAGGCATTTAGCAGACGCTTTTATCTAAATGGGGACAATAGAAGCAATACAAGTGCTGTGACAAGTCTCAATTAGCTTAACGCAGTACGCAAGGCTTTTTTAATATAATAAATAAAAAGAAAACAAGTAGTTAGAATAGAAATAGAATCAAGTGCAAGTGCTAAAGGGGTTTATTTTTATTTAAAAAACGCAAGTCAAAATAATAGTGAATGCTAGTGTTAGATGGTCATTTTATAATAAATAAAAAGAAAATAAGTACCGTATTGGCCCAAATATAAGATGACCCTGATTATAAGACGACCCTCCTTTTTCCAGAGGTACCTTTTGGAAAAAGGCTTTTTAAAAACCAAATCTTGTTTTTTCTCAGTAAAACACATTTTGTCTTCAATTATTTTCATATTGCATATTTTTCCTATTTTAATTTTTGTTTTGAAAGTATGGTAAAAACTGGTCAAATGTACCAACAATCACATTTAAAAAATATACACTTTTTGATATACCATTAAAAAAATTAATAAATAAAAAACAGGTAGCCCATCTGAATTAGGACATTTAGGCTATCCATCTAATAGCCTACCAAAATCGTATTAACAGTAGAAGTTAAATCTTACTGTAGTCTTCAAATCTGGGTACTGTCTTACGTTTTAATCTCACGGGCGCCGTAAGTGCATTAATAAACACACAATTACATATTTACATTTACATTTAGGCATTTAGCAGACGCTTTTATCTAAATGGGGACAATAGAAGCAATACAAGTGCTGTGACAAGTCTCAATTAGCTTAACGCAGTACGCAAGGCTTTTTTAATATAATAAATAAAAAGAAAACAAGTAGTTAGAATAGAAATAGAATCAAGTGCAAGTGTTAAAGGGGTTTATTTATTAACACAACAAGTCAAAATAATAGTGAATGCTAGTGTTAGATGGTCATTTTATAATAAATAAAAAGAAAATAAGTACCATATTGGCCCGAATATAAGACGACCCTGATTATTAGACGACCCTCCTTTTTCCAGAGGTACCTTTTGGAAAAAGGCTTTTTAAAAACCAAATCTGTTTTTTTCTCAGTAAAACACATTTTGTCTTCAATTATTTTCATATTGCATATTTTTCCTATTTTAATTTTTGTTTTGAAAGTATGGTAAAAACTGGTCAAATGTACAACAATCACATTTAAAAAATATACACTTTTTAATATACCATAAAATAAATAAAAAAACAGGTAGTCCATCTGAATTAGGACGTTTAGGCTATCCATCTAATAGCCTACCACAATCTTATTAACAGTAGAAGTTAAATCTTACTGTAGTCTTCAAATCTGGGTACTGTCTTACGTTTTAATCACAAAGAGAGTTTGGTCGCATCAGGCTAACGTGACCGTCACGACTCATGCAGCTGTAAGCTTTTCTTATTCTTTAGTTTTTACTCGTGATTTTTACAACACGCGTTACATTACGTATTTCATGGCACACTGGTTTTATGCGTATTTGGCGCCACCTATTGTTGCGGGTGTATTATTGACATGTCAAAGTCTAGACCAGGGGTAGGCAGGTTCGGTCCTAGAGAGCTGCAGTCCTGCAGAGTTCAGCTCCAACCCTGAAAACAAAACCTTAGTAATCCTGAAGACATTGATTAGCTTGTTCAGGTGTGTTTGATTAGGGTTGGAGCTGACCTCTGCAGGACTGCGGCTCTCTAGGACCGAACTTGCCTACCCCTGACATAGACCCTGAATATAAGACGACTGCGTTTTTTCAGATGTATTTCCAAGACAAACACATCGTCTTATATTCGGGTCAATACGGTAGTTAGAATAGAAATAGAATAGAGAGTGCAAGTGTTAGAGGTTCAAGTGTTTTTTTAAAAGAAAAAAAATAGATAAATTAGAATAGAGGGTGCTAGAGTTAGAGGGTCACATGAAGATGGAAGAGATGTGTTTTTAGCTGATTCTTGAAGATGGCTGAGGACTCAGCTGCTGGGATTGAGTTGTGCAGGTCATTCCACCAGGAAGGAACGGTTAACGGAAAAGTCAGGGAAAGTGATTTTGTGCTAATCGAGGGGGGGGGGGTAAACAAGTGAACCAATCACTGAGATTCACAAATGTGAATCATAAACTTCTGAACATACACTAGCAGTTAAAATTTTGGAATAAGATGTCTCTTTCACTCACCAAGGCTGCATTTATTTGATCAAATACAGTAAAAACAGTGAAATATTATTATAATTTAAAACAGCTGTTTTCTATGTGAATCTGTGTTAGACTGTAATGTATTGTTACCGTGAAATAAAATTAGTCATACCGTGAAACTGAATTTTGGTCATACCGCCCACCCCTAACTGAGATATTATTGTAGGTTTTATTAATTGTTTGAATTAGTTTTTATTTTTATATATTCTGGTTTCAGTTTAATTTAATTAAATTTTTATTCAATTTAATTTTTAATTTTTTTAATTTTTATTTTATTAATTTTGTTGTGTGCCATTATTTTTTCCTTTTTTTAATTAATAAAATATTTATTTAAGTTTTAATTTAGTTTTAGTCATTGTAGTGCATCAAATTTAACCAAATGGGAATGTTTCCTGGGCAACTAGCTAAAGTTTTTTTAAGTACTTTATTTAATTTCATTTAATGTTTATCCTTATTTTTTATTATCATTATATTTTACGGTTTAATTTTAATAGATTTTTAATAATTTTGTTGTCTTATATCCTATAATTAAAAAAAAAATTTATTTCAGTTTTAGTAATTTTAATACATCAAGCTAAACTAAATGAGAACGGGTTTCCTTGGCAACTAGCTGAGTAAATACGTTTTTGTTTTTTTTTACATATTTTTTCAGTTAACATTTATTACATTTTTTTATGGTTTAATTTAATTTTTTAAAGTTTTAGTTGATGGTAATGGTCTTGATCTGCAGTCCAGATGAGCTGCACTGATCCTCTGTGTTTCTGTTTTCCAGCATGTCGAAGTCGTTCGGTCAGAGTTTCCGCATCGATAAATCTAAAGGCTTGTTGGCCATAAAGGTCTTCAGCTCATGGGACTTTAAAGTCATCAAGAAGAGCTCAGTGAGACTGCAGCGGGCAAACATCGGCACACAGCTGAAGGTCAGCACACATATGATCCATATATGACTCGCATGTACACTTATGATCCATGTATGACACGCATGCACACATGTATGATCAATGTATGACTCACATGCACACGTCTGATTGATTTATAACACGCATACACACAAGTATAATCCATGTATGACACACATATACACACGTATAATCCATGTATGACACGCATATGATTGATATGACACGCATACACATGTATGATCCATGGATGACACGCATACACACACACACACGTATGATCCATGCATGACATGCATACACACGTATGATCCATGTCTGACACGCATGCACACATATGATTGATAAATGACATGCATACACACGTATGATCCATGGATGACACGCATACACACGTATGATCCATGGATGACACGCATACACACGTATGATCCATGGATGACACGCATACACACGTATGATCCATGGATGACACGCATACACACGTATGATCCATGGATGACACGCATACACACGTATGATCCATGGATGACACGCATACACACGTATGATCCATGGATGACACGCATACACACGTATGATCCATGGATGACACGCATACACACGTATGATCCATGGATGACACGCATACACACGTATGATCCATGGATGACACGCATACACACGTATGATCCATGGATGACACGCATACACACGTATGATCCATGGATGACACGCATACACACGTATGATCCATGGATGACACGCATACACACGTATGATCCATGGATGACACGCATACACACGTATGATCCATGGATGACACGCATACACACGTATGATCCATGGATGACACGCATACACACGTATGATCCATGGATGACACGCATACACACGTATGATCCATGGATGACACGCATACACACGTATGATCCATGGATGACACGCATACACACGTATGATCCATGGATGACACGCATACACACGTATGATCCATGGATGACACGCATACACACGTATGATCCATGTATGACACACATACACACGTATGATCCATGTATGACATGCATACACACATATCATGGATATATGACACGCATACACGCACATCTGATCCCTGTATGACACGCATACACACATGTATGATCCATGCATGACACGCATACACACGTATGATCCATGTATGACATGCATACACACATATCATGGATATATGACACGCATACACGCACATCTGATCCCTGTATGACACGCATACACACATGTATGATCCATGCATGACACGCATACACACGTATGATCCATGTATGACATGCATACACACATATCATGGATATATGACACGCATACACGCACATCTGATCCCTGTATGACACGCATACACACATGTATGATCCATGCATGACACGCATACACACGTATGATCCATGTATGACATGCATACACACATATCATGGATATATGACACGCATACACGCACATCTGATCCCTGTATGACACGCATACACACATGTATGATCCATGCATGACACGCATACACACGTATGATCCATGTATGACATGCATACACACATATCATGGATATATGACACGCATACACGCACATCTGATCCCTGTATGACACGCATACACACATGTATGATCCATGCATGACACGCATACACACGTATGATCCATGTATGACATGCATACACACATATCATGGATATATGACACGCATACACGCACATCTGATCCCTGTATGACACGCATACACACATGTATGATCCATGCATGACACGCATACACACGTATGATCCATGTATGACATGCATACACACATATCATGGATATATGACACGCATACACGCACATCTGATCCCTGTATGACACGCATACACACATGTATGATCCATGCATGACACGCATACACACGTATGATCCATGTATGACATGCATACACACATATCATGGATATATGACACGCATACACGCACATCTGATCCCTGTATGACACGCATACACACATGTATGATCCATGCATGACACGCATACACACGTATGATCCATGTATGACATGCATACACACATATCATGGATATATGACACGCATACACGCACATCTGATCCCTGTATGACACGCATACACACATGTATGATCCATGCATGACACGCATACACACGTATGATCCATGTATGACATGCATACACACATATCATGGATATATGACACGCATACACGCACATCTGATCCCTGTATGACACGCATACACACATGTATGATCCATGCATGACACGCATACACACGTATGATCCATGTATGACATGCATACACACATATCATGGATATATGACACGCATACACGCACATCTGATCCCTGTATGACACGCATACACACATGTATGATCCATGCATGACACGCATACACACGTATGATCCATGTATGACATGCATACACACATATCATGGATATATGACACGCATACACGCACATCTGATCCCTGTATGACACGCATACACACATGTATGATCCATGCATGACACGCATACACACGTATGATCCATGTATGACATGCATACACACATATCATGGATATATGACACGCATACACGCACATCTGATCCCTGTATGACACGCATACACACATGTATGATCCATGCATGACACGCATACACACGTATGATCCATGTATGACATGCATACACACATATCATGGATATATGACACGCATACACGCACATCTGATCCCTGTATGACACGCATACACACATGTATGATCCATGCATGACACGCATACACACGTATGATCCATGTATGACATGCATACACACATATCATGGATATATGACACGCATACACGCACATCTGATCCCTGTATGACACGCATACACACATGTATGATCCATGCATGACACGCATACACACGTATGATCCATGTATGACATGCATACACACATATCATGGATATATGACACGCATACACGCACATCTGATCCCTGTATGACACGCATACACACATGTATGATCCATGCATGACACGCATACACACGTATGATCCATGTTTGACACACATACACACGTATGATCCATGTTTGATCGCATGTACACTTATGATCCATGTATGACACGCATGCACACATGTATGATCAATGTATGACTCACATGCACACGTCTGATTGATTTATAACACGCATACACACAAGTATAATCCATGTATGACACGCATATGATTGATATGACACGCATACACATGTATGATCCATGGATGACACGCATACACACACACACGTATGATCCATGCATGACACGCATACACACATATGATCCATGTCTGACACGCATGCACACATATGATTGATAAATGACATGCATACATGCAGGTATGATCCATGTGTGACTGATCCATGTATGACACACGTATGATCCATGTCTGACATGCATGCACACATATGATGGATATATGACACGCATACACACGTATGATCCATGTCTGACACGCATGCACAAATATGATTGATATATGATTAGCATACACACACATATGATCTATGTATGACACGCATACACACATATGATCCATGTATGACACGCATACACACGTATGATCCATGTATGACACACACACGTATGATCCATGTCTGACACGCATGCACAAATATGATTGATATATGATTAGCATACACACACATATGATCTATGTATGACACGCATACACACATATGATCCATGTATGACACGCATACACACGTATGATCCATGTATGACACACACACGTATGATCCATGTCTGACACGCATGCACAAATATGATTGATATATGATTAGCATACACACACATATGATCTATGTATGACACGCATACACACATATGATCCATGTATGACACGCATACACACGTATGATCCATGTATGACACACACACGTATGATCCATGTCTGACACGCATGCACAAATATGATTGATATATGATTAGCATACACACACATATGATCTATGTATGACACGCATACACACATATGATCCATGTATGACACGCATACACACGTATGATCCATGTATGACACACACACGTATGATCCATGTCTGACACGCATGCACAAATATGATTGATATATGATTAGCATACACACACATATGATCTATGTATGACACGCATACACACATATGATCCATGTATGACACGCATACACACGTATGATCCATGTATGACACACATACACGTATGATCCATGTATGACACACATACACACGTATGAGCCATGTCTGACACACATACACACGTATGATTTATATATGACATGCATACACACACGTATGATCCATGTTTGACACACACACACACACACACGTATGATCCATGTATGACACACGTATGATCCATGTATGACACACGTATGATCCATGTCTGACACGCATGCGCACACAAGATTTATATATGACATGCATGCACACCCGTTTGACACATGTATGATCCATGTTTGACACACATACACACGTATGATCCATGTTTGATACACATACACATGTATGATCCATGTCTGACACACATACACACGTATGATCCATGTCTGACACATATACACATGTATGATCCATGTTTGACTGACACACACACAAGTATGATCCATGTTTGACACACATACACACGTATGATCCATGTCTGACACATATACACACGTATGATCCATGTATGGCACACGCTTCAGCTGTTCTCTGTTTGCAGGAGCTGGTGGCGGAAGTGAACCGTCAGGAGCTGACGTTCCCCGTTCTGCAGCGGCTCTTCCGGGTCTTCATCCACATGCTGGCATGGATCATGTGTTTGGGAAGCACGTTAGCGTGTGTGCTAGCTGTGTATTACTTCTCTGAATACATGCACGGGGTACGACATATGCTTTTTGATCCATTGATTCGAAAGACCGGAAAGACAGGCTCACATTTTACATTTCACTGCAAGCTGAATTACAAACAGAGGAAAGCTGCCTCAGGTTTGGCCAGAACGAGGGAACTTAGATGTCAATATAATTTTGCTATATACAGTCAGGTCAATTATATTTTGACACTGACACAGTTTTTGTAATTTTGGCTCTGTATGCCACCAGAATAGAATTAAAATGAAACAATCAAGATGAAATTGAAGTGCAGACTTTAAGCTTTAATAAAAAAATAAAATATAACATAAAATTCTTAGGAATTACAACCTCCATGTCTGACACATATACACATGTATGATCCATGTTTGACTGACACACACACACACACGTATGATCCATGTTTGACACACATACACACGTATGATCCATGTCTGACACATATACACACGTATGATCCATGTATGGCACACGCTTCAGCTGTTCTCTGTTTGCAGGAGCTGGTGGCGGAAGTGAACCGTCAGGAGCTGACGTTCCCCGTTCTGCAGCGGCTCTTCCGGGTCTTCATCCACATGCTGGCGTGGATCATGTGTTTGGGAAGCACATTAGCGTGTGTGCTAGCTGTGTATTACTTCTCTGAATACATGCACGGGGTACGACATATGCTTTTTGATCCATTGATTCGAAAGACCAGAAAGACAGGCTCACATTTTACATTTCACTGCGAGCATCTCACATTCTTTTGTCTGGATGTTGTGAAAGGGTTTTTCTTTATCGTGGAGAGGATCCTCCGATCATCACCACTGTTGTCCTCCGTGGACGTCCAGAACTTTTACCTGCTTAATTGATGTAGAGATAACGAAGGAATAGCCCACATCTGTCGATGAAACAGCTTTTGAGTCAATTGCCCAATTACTTAAGGTCCCTTGAAAAAGGGGGAGGTACATATTAAAGAGCTGTAATTCTTTAACCTTTCCTCCAATTGTGATGAGAATACCCTCAAATTCAAGCTCAGAGTGTGCACTTTAAGCCCAGATTCATTATATAACTGTAACTTGAATATGGTCAGCAGCTAAAATAATAAAAATTGTGCCTGTGTCCAAATATATATGAACCTGACTGTATGTGTAGTCTTTATGTCTGGAGTTCATTTATGATGTTTTCATGTCTGCTTTAAGTTTAAGGCTCAATTTAAGATTGGCAACTAGCTGAAATATTTTATTTTATTTACTGTATTTCAAGTAACAATTTTTTATGGTTTAAGATTGTTAACTATAATAACCCTGATATAGACTTCATAAAAAAAAATTATAATAAAAATGACAAAAACAGAACAAAATTGCTAAAACTTTAAATAAAATTAAAATCAAAACAGTAAATATAAAAATAAAATATAATCATTAAAAAAAAATCTAAATTGTAACAAAATCTATATTAAAATATAGTATATCCGTGGTCTCGTGTGTGTTTGCTCAGTCATGTTGAATGTTCTGGAGTATTTGCTCTATAAACAGTATGGTCTGGTTTAATGTCTCAGTGTGTCATCAGCTTCACAGTGTTTGTGTTTGTTCATCCAGCTCTTTCTCTCTCTCTCTCTCAGGATCTGAATTACCGCGCTCACTCCAACTCGTCTGATCCGCTGCTGACGGAAGCCAGTCTGCTGGCCGTTCCTGTGGTTGTGTCCAGCTTTAACCTGCTCCTGCCCGGATTCTTCAACGCCGTGGCCTGGATGGAGGAGTACGATTCTCCCAGTGTGCTCAATTACGTCTCCATCAGCAGGTAGAACGGCCGCCCGCTTTCACAGCGACCTTCTGAAAGTATTTTTCCCTTTAATTTTCTCCATAGGAATTAAATAATCGTCAAATGTGACCCTGGAGCACAAAACCAGTCATAAGGGTCAATTTTTTAAAATTGAGATTTATACATCAGCTGAAAGCTGAATAAATAAGCTAGGATCAAAAGTTAGGATAGGACAATATGTGGCTGAGATACAACTATTTGAAAATCTGGAATCTGAGGGTGCAAAAAAATCTAAATATTGAGAAAATCATCTTTAAAGTTGTTCAAATTAAGTTCTTAGCAATGCATATTACTAATCAAACATTAAGTTTTGATATATTTACAGTAGGAGATTTACTAAATATCTTCATGGAACATGATCTTTACTTAATATCCTAATGATTTTTGGCATGAAAGAGAAATGTATAATTGTGACCCATACAATGTATTGTTGGCTATTGCTACAAATATCCCCCAGCGACTTAACACTGCTTTTGTGCTGCAGGGTCACACATAAGAGTTCGAATCCATGAACCAAACATCAAAGTGTCACGAAGGAAGTGGCTTAAATGTGTTAAAGGTTTTTGGTTTCATTTATGAAATAATTCGTTTTTTATTTTATTTTTTATAATTTAATTTTAATGTATTATTTTTGTATTAATCTTGTACATTTTGATTTTTTTGTTGTTGTTGTCGTTTTTAATTTTAAATAAAAAAATATATTTTTTAATTATTTAAATATGTTTTATTTGTGTATGTTTTTTGTTTTCTTTTAAAAAAAGTTATTATTTAATTCATTTCAAAATATTTTATTTATTTATTCTAAATTTAATTCAAATCAAAATTTAAATGTATTTTTAATTGTAAATGTTTTAAAATGTCTTTTATTGTAGTGATGTAAAGGCTATTGGCCATTTAAAACTGTGGGGGGAAAAAGTGAAATGTTAACATTTATTCAATTTTATTTTATAAAATCATATTTTTTATTTTTACAAACCTTTTTATTTCAAGTTTTCGGTTTATTTAAAAAAATATTTTACATTTTAAATTAATTTATTCAAGAAGGATTGTTTGCATTTCTAATGTTATGTATATTAAATGCATATATTTTTAAATGATGTCTTCATCTCTTGCATTGAAAGTCAAGCACGTTTTTGCAGTGTGATGATGTAAAGGCTATTACTATTTAAAAGAGCTTATGGTCTGTCATCACATAAGAATCTGTTTCTATATAGAGATTTGAAATGGATTTTAACAGTTGCACTGGTCAAACTGTTTAACTCTTTGTGTTATAAATGCATGAGATGTTTAATTTTCTCAGGAACCTGCTGCTGAAGGTGAGTGTGTTGGGAGTGCTGTGCTATTATTGGCTGGGCCGCGTGGCGTCGTATCCTCACAATCTGGGTTTAGAGGTGAGTCCCATCGTGTGTTTGCGGCGCTGCGTCTGGATCTCAGGATCTCTGATGCTTGTGTTTCTGTGCTCAGTGCTGGGAGAGTTTCGTCGGGCAAGAGCTGTACCGTTTCCTCCTGATGGACTTCATCTTCATGCTGCTGGATACCTTCTTTGGAGAGTTTCTGTGGAGGTGAGCAGCTTTTTATGCATATGCATGAATAAATAATCTTTCCATTGATGTGTGGTTTGTTAGGATCGGACAATATTTGAAAATCTGGAATCTGAGGGTGCAAAAAAATCTAAATATTGAGAAAATCATCTTTAAAGTTGTCCAAATGAAGTTCTTAGCAATGCATATTACTAATCAAACATTAAGTTTTGATATATTTACGGTAGGAGATTTACAAAATATCTTCATGGAACATGATCTTTACTTAATATCCTAATGATTTTTGGCATAAAAGAGAAATGTATAATTGTGACCCATACAATGTATTGTTGGCTATTGCTACAAATATCCCCCAGCGACTTAACACTGCTTTTGTGCTCCAGGTATATATATATATATATATATATATTAACATTATATTTTTCATTTAATTTAAAAAAACGTTTTTAATTATTGTAGTCATATTTTAAATTATAATTTATTTTGCAAAAAAAATCTACTTTTTAATTATAATTATTTTAATTGTCTTGTTTTTGAAAGACTATTGTGCTGTTTAAAAAAAGAAATCTTAACATTTCAGAGCTTATTCATGAATACATTTAATTTTACTTTTATTTATTGCAACATTGTTTTAAAATGTTTACATTTTTTTAAATGCAATGTTTTTAAAAAAATGTTTATGTATTCTATATTAATGTTGCAATAAATAACAGTAAAAAGAAATTTATTTATTCATTCATTCTTGCTTTTCATTTGACTTTTATTGCAGTAAAGGCTATTGGCTAATTTAAAAAAGGGAATCTTTAATATCTCCGAGAACTAAAAATTCTGATTCTTTACTGAAAAATCAAATTGTCGTGAAGGCAGTGGCTGAAATTCATAAAAAAAAAAAATTATTTATTAAATTATTTATTTTTGTATTTTCTGAATAAATTAAAAATCAGTTTTTTATTTTACATTAACATTTTAAATTATTATTTAATTAGTTTAAAAATATGCTTCTCATTCTAATGTTTGTTTTTTGAGCTGTACAGTGTTTATTGACCGAGTCGTGTTCTGCGTTGTTCTCTGGCTCAGGGTGTTTTCTCAGAAGGCTCTGAAGAGGAAGAGGAAGCCCGTGTTTGACATCGCCAGGAACGTTCTGGAGCTCATCTATGGACAGACTCTGGCCTGGTAGCGTTGGTTCACATTGAGTGCACTCAGAAGTGTCCTCTGTTCTCCATCAGTGATGTGTGATGTTTCATTTGCAGGCTGGGGGTTTTATTCTCTCCTCTGCTGCCGGCGGTTCAGATCATTAAACTGCTCTTTCTCTTCTACATGAAGAAGGTTTGTTTGTTTGATTTCTGCATTTCTTTAGGCTTTTAACAGACTGATTCACAAGTGTGCCTTTTGCACGGAGGGTTGACTATTGCTACAAATATACCTGTGCTACTTAAGACTGCTTTTGTGCTCCAGGCTCACATATTATAATGAAAGTATTAAATGTGTCATGTTGCAATGAATAGATATTGTGTTTGTGTTTTGTCCGCCGCAGGTCAGTCTGAAGATGAACTGTCAGGTGTCGGGGAAGCCGTGGCGCGCCTGTCAGATGACCACCATCTTCATCACGCTGCTGTGTTTCCCAGCATTCCTGGGCGCCGCCGTGTGTGTGACGTACACCATGTGGACGTGAGTGTCGAGGATCTCAAACACACATATGTGACCCTGGAGCACAAAACCAGTCATAAGGGTCAATTTTTTTAAATTGAGATTTATGCATCAGCTGAAAGCTGAATAAATAATCTTTCCATTGATGTGTGGTTTGTTAGGATCGGACAATATTTGAAAATCTGGAATCTGAAGTTCTTAGCAATGCATATTACTAATCAAAAATTACATTTTGATATATTTACGGTAGGAAATGTACAAGATATCTTCATGGAACATGATCTTTACTTAATATCCTAATGATTTTTGGTATAAAAGAGAAATGTATAATTGTGACCCATACAATGTATTGTTGGCTATTGCTACAAATATCCCCCAGCGACTCAACACTGCTTCTGTGCTGCAGGGACACATTTAAAGATTTCATCATATGCTCTATATTAATGTGGCAGTAATTAAATGTAATTATTAATTAATTAATTTATTTATTAATTCTTACATTCCATCAATTTTCTTTCCAGTTTTGCATGAAAAAAAATACATTGCAACATTCTATGATGTATTTAAAAATGTAAATGTAATCTATTTGTTTCATTTATATAATGTTAAACACTTTCATTCTTTGGAGACACTGTTTTACTGTTTTATTTCATTTATACATTAAAAACTAATCTTTCTGTATTTGTTTTTGCCTACATTATTGCAACATTTTAAAATGTTTATAAATGTCATATTCATTTATTTGTTGCTTCCTCTCAAGCACAAATCTTTGATGTTTTTATTGCAACATTTCATTGTTTTCTAAAAATGTCATCGTAAATATTAAAGTTGCAGTAAATAAAATGTAAGCATACATTTATTTGTTTATGCTTAAATTTTTTATTTTACTCTTATTGCAATATTCTGTGATGTTTTTTCTGAATGTCATGCATGGTGTGTATGTGTCTCTGTGTATGTGTCTCTGTGTCTCTGTCTGTGTGTCTGTGTCGTGGATGGTCAGCGGAAGATCATTGAACTGCTTCAGGAGCAGATTGAGAATGTGAGATGTGAATCATGTGAATATGTGACCGTATCATCATATGTGTGTGTGACAGTAGCATGACATCACTTCCTGTTCCTGTTGATTCAGGAGGGCGAAGATAAGAAGTTCCTGATCACACGACTGCAGGACATCCATGAGCGCAAACGAGGAGTGATGCCACGCCGCGTGAAAGGAGCCAGCGAGGTATATTCACACACGCACTCTCACTCACACACGCGCTCTCACTCACACACGCGCTCTCACTCACTCACACTCACACACGCTCTCTCACACGCGCGCTCTCACTCACACACGCGCGCTCTCACTCTCACACACGCTCTCACTCTCACACACACGCTCTCTCACTCACACACACGCGCTCTCACTCACACA
>NW_015506126.1:167502-168411 GCF_001515645.1 Sinocyclocheilus grahami | reverse complement strand
ACACACACACTCACTCTCTCTCACACACACACACACACACACACTCACTCATACACGCGCGCACACTCGCTCTCACACAGACACACACACACACTCACTCATACACGCGCACACGCACACACTCTCTCACACACACACTCTCACTCACACTCAATCATACACGCGCACACACACACACTCACTCACACACACACGCTCTCTCTCTCACACACACACGCTCTCTCTCTCACACACACACGCTCTCTCTCTCACACACACACACACGCTCACACACACTCACTCTCTCTCACACACTCTCTCTCACACACTCTCTCTCACACTCACACACACACTCACTCTCTCGCGCACACACACTCACTCTCGTGCACACACAGTAGCTGTGTCTCATTTAGAAGGCTGCGTCCTCCAGAGGTCACATTCGAAGGCTGCATACGACATTGAGGCTGTCTCATTTCAGAAAAGCGAGTAGGACACTCCTAATGTGACCTTCGAATGTGACCTTTCACAGAAATTCGGAGGATGCATGAGGTGTATCCTTCGCTGCTACAGATAACCCACAATTCTTTGCGTCGCCATGAACAACCGTTGTTAATTTGAAAAAGCCCGGCGCCGGCAGATGTAACGTACACACAAGCGCAGATGTGGTGTTTACAACTTACCTTAATTCGCCTCGGTAAAAACGGATAAACTTTGTTTTTAATATCCTCCTCCTTTTTTTCTCTAATAGATGCCTGCTGTACGTAGGCTGCAGCTCCTCAAACATTGAACAAAATATAACAAGTAAAAGCATTTTTTTTTTCAAATTACTTTCCAAATTTAGAAATAATTTTCCTTCATTTAAGTAGTGTGAGAGCACAACGATGCTCTAAATGTGTTGGCATAGCAACGTGATACTTCCGGTTTCCTTTT
>NW_015506126.1:158372-165872 GCF_001515645.1 Sinocyclocheilus grahami | reverse complement strand
GTCTGGTTTCAGGATTCCAGTTATTCCTGAAGCTCTTCTTGAACTGATGGAGCCGTAGAAACGACCTGAACAGAAACTCTGATGAATGTGGATCTCTCACAGTAACCACTAGAGTGTGTCATGAAGCTTCATGATCCTGCTCAGATCAGATGGGTGTTTCTAGAGTACAGAATCACACTCTTCACAGGAAGACCAGAGTAAATAAACACTCGCACTGCTAGCTTTGGTTAGTTTGATTCTAGTTAAATCTGTTGAAATATTACCTTTTATACTGGTGATGGTGTTTTCATGCCGTCTCTGATATTGAGACACTTTTAATTTTACTGTGAAATATTTCATACTCGCTGTTCCTCAGCCCTCAGAAACTGGACCTTCTGTTTAATGTACTGTGATTATAGTTTTCACAAAAACAGTTTTAAATAAATATGAATTTTTTATTATTAAACTTAAACTTTTTTGGCCATGATTATAATTAATATCTTTTATGAAGGCATGCAAATGAAATGGCGATGTTCAACAGGTATGTACACTTTACACAAAATCACTTCTTTCAGAAACACTCATAAATATGATTTACATCAAATAAATAATATAATGTAGCTTAAGTTTGTCTTATGTTTGAACATATTCTACAAATCACAATAGAAAGGCTGAAGGTGAATGTCAAGAAACCTGTCAAGAACATTGTTTAATATACAGTATATATATATATATATATATACACACACACACACACGTTCTTGACGGGTTTGGTGAGATTCTGTGATCCAGTCAGCTTAGTGGAGAGATGCGTTCAGATGTTCATATAAACATGTCCGTGTGTATAAGGTGTTTGTGTCTCTGATGAGTAGTCTGTTGATTTTGAGATCTGGATTTCCAGTATTTGTTTGTGAGGTTGTTGTGAAAGTGCTTCATTATTATGGGCTGAAGTGAAAAGCATCAGAGAGTTTGACCCGTCCTTCATCCGCAGAGAAAGACACAAGTGTCTGTTGTTGTTGCAGTCCATGGAGTGTCCAGTAGAGGATGCCACCGTTAACCTGATTCTGGAGAATATGGTACCTGTGTGATCACACACGGGCTCCGTCCCAAATGGAGGCCTGAGCTCTTCATAGGGTGGCTATATGTTGGGTTTAAGGTCAGACAGTCCAGTTTGTAAATGCATGTCCATTGGTATACAATGATATATAATTAATAAAAAAAATGTTTTAAAGTGCTGTATAAATTAATATTAAGAGACATACATTTTAGACACAATATAGTTCCTATATTCCACCAACAAAGCTAGTTCAGAATCACAGCATAACCATTGCATCTCTGTTCAACACAGTGGAGTTTTGTTCCTGAATTATTCAGATTTTTTGAATGATTCAGTTGAGTCAATGATTCAATGACTCATTCATAAAGACTGCCACTTGCTGTTTTCTTGAACGAATCAGCCATTTTGAACTAATTAGTTGAATCAGTCAGTCACTTGTTTTGTTCCTAAATGAATCAGCTGTTTTGAATGAATCGGTTGAGTCAATGATTCAGTGACTCATTCATAAAGACAGTCACTTTCTTCATTCCTGAATAAATTGGTCACTTTGAACCGATTAGTTGAGTCAATAATTCAGTGACTCATTCATAAAAGCGTTTTTTTTTTTTTTATGAATTGTGTTTTTGATTCAATGATCCATTCATAAGGACAGTTGCTGTATTCAGAACCATGTACTACTAACACAACTCTCACTATTTCTGCCATGCAAAGATATCCTAAAATTAGTAAGAGTAGTATGCGTTTCTGAATTCATCAAGTCACTTGCTTCATTGCCGAATGAACCAGCAGTTTTAAATGAATCGGTTGAGTCAATGATTCAATCACTCATAAAGAGTCACTTGCTTTATTGCCGAATGAACCATCTGTTTTGGATGAATTGGTTGAATCAATGATTCAATGACTCATTCATAAAGACAGTCAGTTGCTTTGTTGCTGAATGATCCAGCCGTTTTAAATGAATCAGTTAAGTCAATAATTCAATGACTCATTCATAAAGCCAGGCAGTTGCTCCATTCCCAAGCAAATCAGCGTTTTCTAATAAAATTGTTGAGTCAATGATTCAATGGCTCAAGTTGCTGTATTCGGAACCAGGTACTACTATCATGCAACTCTTACTATTTCTGCCATATTCTAAAAAATAGTACAAATAAAACATATACTAAATGCCTAATTTTATAAAAAGGTTATAAACCTTGCCCTTATAAAAGTAATATTGTCCCTCAATGGAAAGATTCTGTCAGTACTTATAGATTTGGGATTATTTTTAGCTTCACTGAATCCTCATTTTTGGTGCTATAGAAATGGCCACCCTCACTGATCATCAGTCATTCAATCCACATCAGCTGCTCCATTTGGGACGGAGCCGGAGCAAACGCAGTCAGGTGCCGTTACTGAGCATGCCCAGTAGTTTGTGGGGCTCCATGCCCTGCTGCTGTGCCACGCGCTGCACGTCGAAGCCCAGGTGTGTGAGGAACTGGATGACGCTCATCTCTTGCCCCGTCAGCTGCTCTCTGATGGTGGGGCAGGTGGGGTTGCAGTGGGGCCACGGGCAGCTGTCAATCAAGTGAAGGGGGCAGCCCCGGGGCGGAGCCTGAATGCTGCTGCTGTTGCCGTGGTGACGGAGGCTGCGGTCCCAGCACTGCAGCGCTCGAGGAAGTGAAGTACCTTTGACGTGGATGTCCATCCAATAACTAGAGGAAAAAGACTGACTTACTGCATACAGAATACAGTAACTGAAGAGTTGTATCATGGATAATGTATGTACTGTACACTGATTTCTGAAGGTGTCATCAAATGCCAATTTTCCACAAGTTGATATGATTCTTTAGGGTCTTACTGAAAAGTCTATAACATACTTTTGTTAAAATTTCTCAATGGTAGTGTAAAAAACACCCCTTTTACCCTGTCAAAAACAGCTCCGTTCACAGCGACCCGTTTCGGTGCATGTCTCTTTAAATGCTAATGAGCTCTGCTGACCCCGCCCCTCTCTTCGTTCTCATGAGACTGTTAACTTTATCTGCGGAACTTGCTAACTTGCACATTATTAGGAAAGGCGATTTGCAAAGATTCATTAAAAAAAACCTTCAATCACAAATGATTCGTGCAAACATAAACGCATTTAGGCAGATCGGGAGGTGCATTCCCATCAAAAACAAAAGTAATCCTCTGTGTCTTCAGCGGCTCAGATATCGGGAGTACAGCGGGTAAAATAAGTGTTGAGCACGTCAGCATTTTTCTCAGTAAATATATTTCTGAAGGTGCTGTTGACTTGAAATTTTCTCCAGATGTCTGTAACAACACAAGTACTCCATTCATACACAGAAAACAATACAAATAAGTTCAGAAATTAAGTTCTGTGTAATAAAAGGGAAAGTATTGAGCTACTGTAATGTATTTAATACTTTGTACAAAAGTGTTTGTTGGTGATGACAGCTGTCTGGAGAAACTAGTGGCATGCATTGCTCAGGTGTGCTTTTGGCCCATTCTTCCACAGAGTCTTCAAATCTTCATCTTCATCATCCTGGTTCTGTAGGTGTTGGGACTGAAGCTCATATTAATCTCCACTGACGAGGGGCAGGATTGCTTTCTAATTACTGATAGATTTCTGCTGCTGTCTTGGCTTTCCGTCTGTTTTTGCAGCTCCCTTTCTTCATGCGTTCAATACTTTTCCCCTGTGTTACACAGAACTTAATTTCTGAACTTATTTGTATTGTTTTCTGTGTATGTCTGGAGTACTTGTGTTGTTACCGACATCTGGAGAACATTTCAAGTCAACAGCACCTTTAGAAATATATTTACTGAGAAAAATGCTGACGTGTTCAATACTTATTTTACCTGCTGTAAATGATGACTTCTCTATTCATTATTGCATCCAACAACAGAACACCCGCTGCTCTGGAAAACTGTTCATTATGATAATGCATAACTGAAATAAATGTTTATTTTTTGCATTTTAAGCATGCCTAGTGAGATAAAGAGCAAGTGAACACATACTCACTGCATACTCACCTTCTTGTGATGATCTCATGAGACAAACAGGCGGGAGCGAACATGGCCCTGTCAATCACAGCAAGGGCCAACCAGAGATCAGTTAGAGTTTTCAAGTTGAATTTTTAAGTAATTATATATATATATATATATATATACAAGTAATATTTTGCATAAAAAATGAAGCTTATTTTTAGGACCAATCCATTATTATTATTATTTGCATGACAATTAGGCACACTGACCTCTCAAAATAAATAATTTGTTATTGTTTTTTACATTTGTTGTCAATCAGAATGATCAAATGGCAATCAGATGAGTTTGCCAGTTTCACAGACGTCATCAGATCCGTGATGTTGGGGTAACACCACAGACCTGACAGGAGTTCAGGAGCTCGTGCAGATGAAATGCTTACGGGACGTTTTTGAGGGTGTTTCTGAGTTCGCTGCCCAGGTTCTGGATGTATCTCCACTGACCCTCCTGCACCGGCTGACCCGTCAGATGGACATTATCAACCATCAGCTGAGAGCAGGAGAGAGAGACAGAGAGAGAGAGAGCGGGCGAGAGACACAGACAGAGAGAGAGAGAGACACAGAGAGAGAGAGAGAGCGGGCGAGAGACACAGACAGAGAGAGAGAGCGGGCGAGAGACACAGAGAGAGAGAGAGCGGGCGAGAGACAGACAGACAGAGAGAGAGAGCGGGCGACAGACACAGAGAGAGAGAGAGAGCAGGAGAGGGACACAGAGAGAGAGAGAGCGGGCGAGAGACACAGACAGAGAGAGAGAGAGAGAGAGAGAGAGAGAGAGAGAGAGAGAGAGAGAGAGAGAGAGAGAGAGAGAGAGAGAGAGAGAGAGAGAGAGAGAGAGAGAGAGAGAGAGAGAGAGAGAGAGAGAGAGAGAGAGAGAGAGAGAGAGAGAGAGAGAGAGAGAGAGAGAGAGAGAGAGAGAGAGAGAGAGAGAGAGAGAGAGAGAGAGAGAGAGAGAGAGAGAGAGAGAGAGAGAGAGAGAGAGAGAGAGAGAGAGAGAGAGAGAGAGAGAGAGAGAGAGAGAGAGAGAGAGAGAGAGAGAGAGAGAGAGAGAGAGAGAGAGAGAGAGAGAGAGAGAGAGAGAGAGAGAGAGAGAGAGAGAGAGAGAGAGAGAGAGAGAGAGAGAGAGAGAGAGAGAGAGAGAGAGAGAGAGAGAGAGAGAGAGAGAGAGAGAGAGAGAGAGAGAGAGAGAGAGAGAGAGAGAGAGAGAGAGAGAGAGAGAGAGAGAGAGAGAGAGAGAGAGAGAGAGAGAGAGAGAGAGAGAGAGAGAGAGAGAGAGAGAGAGAGAGAGAGAGAGAGAGAGAGAGAGAGAGAGAGAGAGAGAGAGAGAGAGAGAGAGAGAGAGAGAGAGAGAGAGAGAGAGAGAGAGAGAGAGAGAGAGAGAGAGAGAGAGAGAGAGAGAGAGAGAGAGAGAGAGAGAGAGAGAGCGGGCGAGAGACAGAGAGAGAGAGAGAGAGACACAAACACAGAGAGAGAGAGAGACGCTCATCATCCTTATGTCAGATTCAAGACAGTAATACTATTGCAGTATTATAAATTATTTTTTAAAATTCAGTTTTAAAATTGTTTTATATTTTAGTTTAGGTTTTAATAATTTAGTTTTTTGACTTTAATAATAAAGTTTTACTTTTTTTACTTTACTTTTTGTAATTTTCGTACTTATTTATTTCAGTTAGCTTCCAAAGCAATGTTTTTCATTTTCTAAAATAAAATAAAAAATAAAAAAAAGTTTTCTAGAAGGTTTTTCTTCTAACATTTATTTTATTCAGGTTTATTACAGTTAACTAAAACCATATAAAAACATTTTGTTTATTACTTGAAATTAAATAAGCCTTATCTGAAATATATAAAAATATAAAAAATATATTTCAGTTTTTTATTTTATTTTAAATAACAAAAATGTTTTAAGTGCTTTTAGATGTAATATTAGTTGACTATAATGATGACCCTAACTGAAATAAAGCTGAAAAGACCAAAGCATAATCTCTCGGTTTTCTATAGTTTAACTGGACGTACTAAAATAACAAACTAAATAAACTAAAACTATATAGACATATTAAAATAAGATAACAAAAACATACAACAAAATAAAATCTATAATAGTATATCAATAATACTAAAATAACCAACTACTGTAAAATGATTTTTATAAAACAGATAGTTCCGGTCTTGTTCGAAGCTTCTGTGTGTTGCTCGGCAACCACTTTGTAGCAACCACAACTGTTTCTGAGGAGCTACATTGTTTGGTGGAAGAATACTGTGTTTATTAATATCATTACACTTTATTTGCTCTGTTTTATTTTGTGTAATCTTACTACGTATATGCAATAACCGTTTTATAAAAGCAGTAACCCCCGTGAAGCCGTGGTTTAAGGTGAGTTTATAACAGCTAAGGGGCCTTCAGAGTGGGCCTTCTTGGGGCTTATTGCTTTAGTAATAGTTACGTGATCAGTAAGTGTCAGTGGTGTGCTGGTGATTGAGACACTAGAAGGGGATGTGGAGTCACATACTCTTCAGTGTGGGCTGAACCTTATAGCCAAAGAAGCAGTTCCAGTCCTCGCCGTTATACACACGACTGCAGCGCTCCGGAACCACGCTGTTCCAATATCTGAACACAAAACACAAAACACGGTCCCACATACAGTATAACCGCATAAACACGTGTGAATGTGTGCGTGTCTCACCGCACTCCTCTCTTGATGGCCTCGGTCGGAGCACAGCTGATCGTGTCGATGCAGTCGGTGAAGCGGTACTGTTTATGATCCAGAAACCAGCCCGAGTCCGCCAGACCCCGAACCTGAACCGAACCGAGACCCAGATCCTCCAGCAGCTCCGACACACGGTCCACATTCAGCAGCACTCCGGTACCACCGGCGCTGAAGACACAACACAGCCGAGATCAGTGTGTTTCAGCAGTGAGATCAGCACTGCATCAGTGTCTCAGCGATGGATGCTCTGCAGTGAATGGGTGCCGTCAGAATGAGAGCTGATAAAAACATCACAATAATCCACAGCACTCCAGTCCATCAGTGAACATCTGGAGAAGATAAAAGCTGAAACACATCCAGCATTAAGACGTTTTTAACAAATACATAGAGTCTATAATCCATAATAACTCTTCCTCCAGTGAGTCAGTGTTCTGGTGTGAATCAGGAGAGAAATCTGCACAGATCAAGCAGCGTTTAAACAGCTCTAAACACATATGTGGCTGGATTTTGATGCGAGAGACAACAGCAGATGCACTTTTTCACTGGAGGAAGAGTTATTATGGATTATAGACTCATATAAAAACGTCTTAATGCTGGATGTGTTTCAGCTTTTGTCTTCTCCAGATGTTAACTGATGGACTGGAGTGCTGTGGATTATTGTGATGTTTTTATCAGCTGTTTGGACTCTCATTCTGACGGCACCCATTCACTGCAGAGCATCCATTGCTGAGACACTGATGCA
>NW_015506126.1:147338-155127 GCF_001515645.1 Sinocyclocheilus grahami | reverse complement strand
AGAGAGAGAGAGAGAGAGAGAGAGAGAGAGAGAGAGAGACAGAGAGAGAGAGAGAGCGGGAGAGAGACACAAACACAGAGAGAGAGAGAGACGCTCATCATCCTTATGTCAGATTCAAGACAGTAATACTATTGCAGTATTATAAATTATTTTTTAAAATTCAGTTTTAAAATTGTTTTATATTTTAGTTTAGGTTTTAATAATTTAGTTTTTTGACTTTAATAATAAAGTTTTACTTTTTTTACTTTACTTTTTGTAATTTTCGTACTTATTTATTTCAGTTAGCTTCCAAAGCAATGTTTTTCATTTTCTAAAATAAAATAAAAAATAAAAAAAAGTTTTCTAGAAGGTTTTTCTTCTAACATTTATTTTATTCAGGTTTATTACAGTTAACTAAAACCATATAAAAACATTTTGTTTATTACTTGAAATTAAATAAGCCTTATCTGAAATATATAAAAATATAAAAAATATATTTCAGTTTTTTATTTTATTTTAAATAACAAAAATGTTTTAAGTGCTTTTAGATGTAATATTAGTTGACTATAATGATGACCCTAACTGAAATAAAGCTGAAAAGACCAAAGCATAATCTCTCGGTTTTCTATAGTTTAACTGGACGTACTAAAATAACAAACTAAATAAACTAAAACTATATAGACATATTAAAATAAGATAACAAAAACATACAACAAAATAAAATCTATAATAGTATATCAATAATACTAAAATAACCAACTACTGTAAAATGATTTTTATAAAACAGATAGTTCCGGTCTTTGATTCTGATTGGCTGAGCCCCGTTCGAAGCTTCTGTGTGTTGCTCGGCAACCACTTTGTAGCAACCACAACTGTTTCTGAGGAGCTACATTGTTTGGTGGAAGAATACTGTGTTTATTAATATCATTACACTTTATTTGCTCTGTTTTATTTTGTGTAATCTTACTACGTATATGCAATAACCGTTTTATAAAAGCAATAACCCCCGTGAAGCTGTGGTTTAAGGTGAGTTTATAACAGCTAAGGGGCCTTCAGAGTGGCCCTTCTTGGGGCTTATTGCTTTAGTAATAGTTACGTGATCAGTAAGTGTCAGTGGTGTGCTGGTGATTGAGACACTAGAAGGGGATGTGGAGTCACATACTCTTCAGTGTGGGCTGAACCTTATAGCCAAAGAAGCAGTTCCAGTCCTCGCCGTTATACACACGACTGCAGCGCTCCGGAACCACGCTGTTCCAATATCTGAACACAAAACACAAAACACGGTCCCACATACAGTATAACCGCATAAACACGTGTGAATGTGTGCGTGTCTCACCGCACTCCTCTCTTGATGGCCTCGGTCGGAGCACAGCTGATCGTGTCGATGCAGTCGGTGAAGCGGTACTGTTTATGATCCAGAAACCAGCCCGAGTCCGCCAGACCCCGAACCTGAACCGAACCGAGACCCAGATCCTCCAGCAGCTCCGACACACGGTCCACATTCAGCAGCACTCCGGTACCACCGGCGCTGAAGACACAACACAGCCGAGATCAGTGTGTTTCAGCAGTGAGATCAGCACTGCATCAGTGTCTCAGCGATGGATGCTCTGCAGTGAATGGGTGCCGTCAGAATGAGAGCTGATAAAAACATCACAATAATCCACAGCACTCCAGTCCATCAGTGAACATCTGGAGAAGATAAAAGCTGAAACACATCCAGCATTAAGACGTTTTTAACAAATACATAGAGTCTATAATCCATAATAACTCTTCCTCCAGTGAAAAAGTGCATCTGCTGTTGTCTCTCGCATCAAAATCCAGCCACATATGTGTTTAGAGCTGTTTAAACGCTGCTTGATCTGTGCAGATTTCTCTCCTGATTCACACCAGAACACTGACTCACTGGAGGAAGAGTTATTATGGATTATAGACTCATATAAAAACGTCTTAATGCTGGATGTGTTTCAGCTTTTGTCTTCTCCAGATGTTAACTGATGGACTGGAGTGCTGTGGATTACTGTGATGTTTTTATCAGCTCTCATTCTGACGGCACCCATTCACTGCAGAGCATCCATTGCTGAGACACTGATGCAGTGCTACATTTCTACAAACCTGATGAAGACACAAACTCATCTAAGATATATAGAAATGTAGATGTAACATTTTAAGTTTATTACATTGTATATACAAATATTTAATTATATTTGGGACTATATTGAAGTTGTAAAAGTAATCTTGTTAACTGAAATAAAATGTATACATTTGACGAACGACCTAAACTTAGAAAAACAAATGAATTTGAATAAAAATTATAAGTATTTAACTAATAAATAAGTTTAATAGATGAAATATAAGTTGAAGTGTTAAAATAACTGAAACTGAAATAAAAATAAAGCTAAATAGGTATTTTTAAAAAAGACAAACATAAAATTAAAAAAATTAAAGGCAATTAAAATGTTAGTAAATATTCTAATAGTATATAATACTAAAATATGGAGTGGGCAGAGCTCGTTTGGCATGATTTGCTCACTGTGAGCATAAAGCATTGATTAACAGCCTCACAGCTCACATTATATTATATATATTATAATAGTATATATCTTAAAGGGGTATACACATGACAGGAGAAATTAAATTTGCCTGGATCTTTTGGAATGTAAGAGGTCTTTGTAACATTAAAACATCCTCCTCGTTATAAACAAAGCATTTGTTTAATCAAGCTCCAAAAACAGCTCGTTTGGATCTGAGGTGCATGATGACATCACAATGATGAGGTGCAAACATTTGCATAAACACGCCTCCAGTGCAAGATATCGACAGATAGTCATCTTCCCGCCCACTGGCGTTCAGTCGCTAACGGCTGACACTTGATTACACTGAATGAGCGAGTCGGGTCGCGTCAAAAGCAAATAGAAATCACAATCACTGCCGCTATGTTGTCTACACTGGATACAGTATACAGATGCGCTCGAGTCTGTCATCAAAAGGACAAATGCAATGAAAGAACATTAGCTTTGATGCGTTTGGTTTAAACAGCTCGTTTGCGTCTTTGTTTGGACAGATATCAGAAGGATCCCAGCATAAGGAACAAGTGGATAGTTTATTTTTAATGGCTTCCCGGATCGTGTCTGAGTATTTTGTTTTGTAATCGAGGCACAGTGTCATGGAGAGTTCACAAAGAATCATTTGTTGAGAGATGAAGCGTTGCTAGATCTGAGTGCAGCTGCATCACAAACCATAAGTAAATGATTTCATAATGCTTTGTTTTGACATGAAAAAAAAACTGTCATTTCCAGACACTCACATGCAATAGTGAGGGGGCGTCGATACGGTTTCCTATGCAATGACGTTAGCCAATCATAACAGTGGCTGATTACTGACAAGCCTTAAAAGACACGCCCCTTAAAACAGGGGACAGAGGGTCAGAACGAGGTTTGAAAATAATCTTTTTTTTTTTGTGCAAAAAAACTTTATTAACATTATAAGTAAACCTAAAGGAACATCATTTCTACAAACCTGATGAAGACACAAACTCATCTAAGATATATAGAAATGTAGATGTAACATTTTAAGTTTATTACATTGTATATACAAATATTTAATTATATTTGGGACTATATTGAAGTTGTAAAAGTAATCTTGTTAACTGAAATAAAATGTATACATTTGACGAACGACCTAAACTTAGAAAAACAAATGAATTTGAATAAAAATTATAAGTATTTAACTAATAAATAAGTTTAATAGATGAAATATAAGTTGAAGTGTTAAAATAACTGAAACTGAAATAAAAATAAAGCTAAATAGGTATTTTTAAAAAAGACAAACATAAAATTAAAAAAATTAAAGGCAATTAAAATGTTAGTAAATATTCTAATAGTATATAATACTAAAATATGGAGTGGGCAGAGCTCGTTTGGCATGATTTGCTCACTGTGAGCATAAAGCATTGATTAACAGCCTCACAGCTCACATTATATTATATATATTATAATAGTATATATCTTAAAGGGGTATACACATGACAGGAGAAATTAAATTTGCCTGGATCTTTTGGAATGTAAGAGGTCTTTGTAACATTAAAACATCCTCCTCGTTATAAACAAAGCATTTGTTTAATCAAGCTCCAAAAACAGCTCGTTTGGATCTGAGGTGCATGATGACATCACAATGATGAGGTGCAAACATTTGCATAAACACGCCTCCAGTGCAAGATATCGACAGATAGTCATCTTCCCGCCCACTGGCGTTCAGTCGCTAACGGCTGACACTTGATTACACTGAATGAGCGAGTCGGGTCGCGTCAAAAGCAAATAGAAATCACAATCACTGCCGCTATGTTGTCTACACTGGATACAGTATACAGATGCGCTCGAGTCTGTCATCAAAAGGACAAATGCAATGAAAGAACATTAGCTTTGATGCGTTTGGTTTAAACAGCTCGTTTGCGTCTTTGTTTGGACAGATATCAGAAGGATCCCAGCATAAGGAACAAGTGGATAGTTTATTTTTAATGGCTTCCCGGATCGTGTCTGAGTATTTTGTTTTGTAATCGAGGCACAGTGTCATGGAGAGTTCACAAAGAATCATTTGTTGAGAGATGAAGCGTTGCTAGATCTGAGTGCAGCTGCATCACAAACCATAAGTAAATGATTTCATAATGCTTTGTTTTGACATGAAAAAAAAACTGTCATTTCCAGACACTCACATGCAATAGTGAGGGGGCGTCGATACGGTTTCCTATGCAATGACGTTAGCCAATCATAACAGTGGCTGATTACTGACAAGCCTTAAAAGACACGCCCCTTAAAACAGGGGACAGAGGGTCAGAACGAGGTTTGAAAATAATCTTTTTTTTTTTGTGCAAAAAAACTTTATTAACATTATAAGTAAACCTAAAGGAACATATTAAAATATATTTTTTAATCCATGTCATAACCCCTTTAAACAGTTTATAGGTTTATGGAGAAAATGAGCAGGATTTGTATTTGGGATCCCGTCAGTGATTGGTCACCTGCTCCCGGCTAGCAGCAGCACTTTAGCACCGTCCAGACCTTTAGTCACCAGCTCCTTAACGACCTCCTGGATGATCTGAGAACCCATGAATGCATAGTCATCTGAACACAGACACACACACACACACACACACACACGATGAATGTGAATGATGGACACTGTGTGTGTGTGTGAGAGTGTGAGTGTGTGTGTGTGTGTGTGTGATGGCAGTGTGCATGTGTGTGTGTGTGTGTGTGTGTGTGTGTGTGATGGCAGTGAGTGTGTGTGTGTGTGTGTGTTAACATCTCATTGAGTGAGTAAAGCATTTATTTAGAGAGGACAGGCGTCCTATCAGATGGAGTGATGCTGTACCTGAATGAAGCTCCTCTTCCTGTTTATCACTTCTCTATCCTTCACCTTTCTTCTCTGCCACAAAATGCAGCATCAAATTGAAGGTGCTCTTTCAAAAGAGCCAGTGGAGTGTGCAGCAGTGTGAGGCCTGTAGGTGTGTGCGTATAAAGTGTCTGTTTGTATAAAACGTCTTGTGTTTCCATTAAGCTGGCAGAGAAAGCTGTCAAGTGAGACAGTGAGATTGCGGCACGCTGGAGCATGTCAGTTATGTGGGCGGCAGCACATTCAGGCCTGCTCATGAGCACATGGTGTCTGCCATTTCCACATGCTCATTCATGTTGATAAATGCACATGGATCTCTGCTCTCTTCACATTAATAGCTCAATCATAATGTCAGTGTGATAGTATAAGCAGTGTTGGGGGTAACGCATTACAAGTAACGCGAGTTACGTAATCAGATTACTTTTTTCAAGTAACTAGTAAAGTAACGCATTACTTTTTAATTTACAAGAGAATATCTGAGTTACTTTTTCAAATAAGTAACGCAAGTTACTTTTTTTTTTCCAATTTATTGATTGACAGCTCTCCTGTCCCCATGTTGAGAGAAATCAGAAGATGTTACTGTAGTTCTATAATAAATATGAATATGCATTATTTCATCTCACTCACACACACACACACACACACACACACACAAAAAAACAGATTCAGTAGTCCTCAAAATGAATAAAAAATAATGCAACTCAGAATATGACGTAAACCTGCAATAATTAAATGTCATTTCTACAAACCTGATGAAGACACAAACTCATCTAAGATATATAGAAATGTAGATGTAACATTTTAAGTTTATTACATTGTATATACAAATATTTAATTATATTTGGGACTATATTGAAGTTGTAAAAGTAATCTTGTTAACTGAAATAAAATGTATACATTTGACGAACGACCTAAACTTAGAAAAACAAATGAATTTGAATAAAAATTATAAGTATTTAACTAATAAATAAGTTTAATAGATGAAATATAAGTTGAAGTGTTAAAATAACTGAAACTGAAATAAAAATAAAGCTAAATAGGTATTTTTAAAAAAGACAAACATAAAATTAAAAAAATTAAAGGCAATTAAAATGTTAGTAAATATTCTAATAGTATATAATACTAAAATATGGAGTGGGCAGAGCTCGTTTGGCATGATTTGCTCACTGTGAGCATAAAGCATTGATTAACAGCCTCACAGCTCACATTATATTATATATATTATAATAGTATATATCTTAAAGGGGTATACACATGACAGGAGAAATTAAATTTGCCTGGATCTTTTGGAATGTAAGAGGTCTTTGTAACATTAAAACATCCTCCTCGTTATAAACAAAGCATTTGTTTAATCAAGCTCCAAAAACAGCTCGTTTGGATCTGAGGTGCATGATGACATCACAATGATGAGGTGCAAACATTTGCATAAACACGCCTCCAGTGCAAGATATCGACAGATAGTCATCTTCCCGCCCACTGGCGTTCAGTCGCTAACGGCTGACACTTGATTACACTGAATGAGCGAGTCGGGTCGCGTCAAAAGCAAATAGAAATCACAATCACTGCCGCTATGTTGTCTACACTGGATACAGTATACAGATGCGCTCGAGTCTGTCATCAAAAGGACAAATGCAATGAAAGAACATTAGCTTTGATGCGTTTGGTTTAAACAGCTCGTTTGCGTCTTTGTTTGGACAGATATCAGAAGGATCCCAGCATAAGGAACAAGTGGATAGTTTATTTTTAATGGCTTCCCGGATCGTGTCTGAGTATTTTGTTTTGTAATCGAGGCACAGTGTCATGGAGAGTTCACAAAGAATCATTTGTTGAGAGATGAAGCGTTGCTAGATCTGAGTGCAGCTGCATCACAAACCATAAGTAAATGATTTCATAATGCTTTGTTTTGACATGAAAAAAAAACTGTCATTTCCAGACACTCACATGCAATAGTGAGGGGGCGTCGATACGGTTTCCTATGCAATGACGTTAGCCAATCATAACAGTGGCTGATTACTGACAAGCCTTAAAAGACACGCCCCTTAAAACAGGGGACAGAGGGTCAGAACGAGGTTTGAAAAGAATCTTTTTTTTTTTGTGCAAAAAAACTTTATTAACATTATAAGTAAACCTAAAGGAACATATTAAAATATATTTTTAAATCCATGTCATAACCCCTTTAAACAGTTTATAGGTTTATGGAGAAAATGAGCAGGATTTGTATTTGGGATCCCGTCAGTGATTGGTCACCTGCTCCCGGCTAGCAGCAGCACTTTAGCACCGTCCAGACCTTTAGTCACCAGCTCCTTAACGACCTCCTGGATGATCTGAGAACCCATGAATGCATAGTCATCTGAACACAGACACACACACACACACACACACACACGATGAATGTGAATGATGGACACTGTGTGTGTGTGTG
>NW_015506126.1:140227-147244 GCF_001515645.1 Sinocyclocheilus grahami | reverse complement strand
CATAGTCATCTGAGCACAGACACACACACACACACACACACACACACGATGAATGTGAATGATGGACACTGTGTGTGTGTGTGAGAGTGTGAGTGTGTGTGTGTGTGTGTGTGATGGCAGTGTGCATGTGTGTGTGTGTGTGTGTGTGTGTGTGTGTGATGGCAGTGAGTGTGTGTGTGTGACTTTATTAACATTATAAGTAAACCTAAAGGAACATATTAAAATATATTTTTAAATCCATGTCATAACCCCTTTAAACAGTTTATAGGTTTATGGAGAAAATGAGCAGGATTTGTATTTGGGATCCCGTCAGTGATTGGTCACCTGCTCCCGGCTAGCAGCAGCACTTTAGCACCGTCCAGACCTTTAGTCACCAGCTCCTTAACGACCTCCTGGATGATCTGAGAACCCATGAATGCATAGTCATCTGAACACAGACACACACACACACACACACACACACGATGAATGTGAATGATGGACACTGTGTGTGTGTGTGTGTGTGTGTGATGGCAGTGAGTGTGTGTGTGTGTGTGTGTTTTACTCTGGTCTGTCTTCGCTGTGGAGCCACTCCAAACATCACTGGAGCAGTACGGCACAAACCTGCACACACAGATTCACTATTCATGAGAGAAACACCAAATAACACCGAATTCACTGTGAAATGCTGAAATAGAAAGACTGAAGTAATATTTTCTCTTTGTAGCAAAATCTAACTTATCTGCAGTATAAAAACAGTAAACAGTATAGAAATGTAAAGATGCAGGTCATTTTCTGAGAGGGTTATGGGATATGAAATATTATTATCTGTGTATAAAGTCATAATCGTACACTGTGTTTGCGTTCCACCAGTGTGGATTCTCCTCGGGCTGAGACGACAGGATCCCCGTTCCTGAAACACACACACATAGTTTTCATGTTTATAAGTTCTGACACTCAGAATACGGTATTTTTGGACATGCCTCCCTGTTGTTAGGATGCTCGGAGCGTTGCTAGGGTGTTGCTATGCAGTTGGCAAGATGTTGTAAGTGTTGCATAGTTGCTTAGTATGTGGTGCTTAGTGCTTTCTTGACATACTTATGAAATCCATTGCATTATTTTTTTGTCTAATAAACTAAAATCATGAAACTTAGCTAATGTTTAAAATGTTTAACAAAAATGACATTTTTAGGGCCTTTATCTTTACCCATTTTTTTGGATTTCTATTTTTTTTTCTTCCAAAATTCTTTTTTTTCCTGAATCCCATTTTTTCCTGTTTTAGTTTTTTTTTTTTTTCAGTTTTAATGTTAAATTACAATTTTCTCAAGGGTGTAGGTTTGATTTTGGCATTGGTGGACGTAACGGCAGACAACAGACATTTAATTGTTTGATCAAAATTATTGCTAGAGACAATTTAGTAGTGTCTGATATTGGTAGGATCATGTCACAACATCTATACTAAATTCTACACCCTTGAAAACCATAACAAGCGATGTCCGACTTTGATAACTCTAGTTCTCTCCTTAAATATGAAGAGGTCAAACACCAGATGGTTGTTACTATAGTTAAACCAGGGTAACCACAAATTTACCATGCTTTTGCTACACTAACCATAGTGCAAATACAAATGACCTGCTCTTATCATCTGATCGTGGTTGTATCTCTCTTTTAGTGCTACTGGATCTTAGCACTGTGTTCAACACTGTTGACCACAACATTCTTTTGAATAGACTAGAAAACTTTGTTGGCATTAGTGGAAGTGCATTAGCATGGTTCAAATCGTACTTATCTGACCGCCATCAATTCGTAGTAATGAATGAAGAGGTATCATATCGATCTCCTCAAGGCTCAGTACTAGGGTCGTTATACTTTTCACTCTTTACATCTTACCATTGGGAGATATCATCAGGAAACACAGTGTTAGCTTTCACTGTTATGCTGATGATACTCCGCTCTATATTTCTTCACGGCCCGTTTTCGAAACATACAAATTTGAAAAACTAACGGAATTCATAGTCGATATAAAAAACTGGATGACGAGTAATTCTATTCTCTCAATGTCAAATGCAGAAATGTTAATCCATGCGTTTATGACCTCAAGGTTAGATTATTGTAATGCTTTATTGGGTGGTTGTTCTGCACGCTTAATAAACAAACTCCAGCTGGTCCAAAATGCAGCAGCTAGAGTTCTTACTAGAACCAGGAAGTATGACCATATTAGCCTGGTTCTGTCAACACGGCACTGGCTACCTATTAAACATTGTATAGAATTTAAAATCTTGCTTATTACTTATAAAGCCCTGAATGGTTTAGCACCTCAGTATTTGAGCGAACTCTTATCGTATTATAGTCCTCCACGTCCGCTGGGCTCTCAAAACTGTGGCAATCTGATAATACCTAGAATATCAAAATCAACTGCGGGCGGCAGATCCTTTTCCTATTTAGCTCCCAAACTCTGGAATAACCTACCTAACACTGTTCGGGAGGCAGACACACTCTGTCAGTTTAAATCTAGATTAAAGACCCATCTCTTTAACCTGGTTTACATATAACACACTAACACATTTCTAATATTCAAATCCGGTAAAGGATTGTTAGGCTGCATTAATTAGGTCAACCGGAACCGGGAACACTTCCCATAACACCCGATGTACTTGCTACATCGTTAGAAGAATGGCATCTACGCTAATATTAGTCTGTTTCTCTCTTATTCCGAGGTCACCGTAGCCACCAGATCCAGTCTGTATCCAGATCAGATGGTCACTGCAGTCACCCGGATCCAGTCCGTATTCAGACCAGATGGTGGATCAGCACCTAGAGATGACCTCTACAGCTCTGAATGTCAGCGGAGACCAGGACAACTAGATGAGCCCCAGATACAGATCCCCAGTGAATACCTTGTCTCCTAGACGGCCACCTGGACAAGACCACAGGAACCAGTTGAGTCCTCTGCACAATCTGACTTTGCTGCAGCATGGATCAACCTGCTGGTTTCGTCTGGCCAGAGGAGAACTGGCCCTCAACTGAGCCTGGTTTCTCCCAAGATTTTTTCTCCATTCTGTCACAGATGGAGTTTTGGTTCCTCTGGCTTTGCTTAGTTGGGGACACTTAATATCCAGAGATATTGTCGACTTGATTGCACAGATACTATTTAAACTGAACTGAGCTGGACGATGACACTGAATTCAATGATGAACTGCCTTTAACTGAAAATTTAATGTTTCCTATTATCCTTTTGCATTATTGACACACTATTTTCCTATTTGGTACTGTAAAGCTGCTTTGACACAATCTGTATTGTTAAAAGCGCTATATAAATAAAGGTGACTTCACTTGACTTGACCATAGTTGAACCGTTATTTATACAGTATTTGTAGTAAAAATAGGCTACATAGTAAAAAACATGGTTACTACACATTTACTATAATAAAATCATGGTTATTTTCTTAAGGGGTTTGTATTTGTGTATTCTTTCTTTCTTTCTTTCTTTCTTATTCTTCTTATTTTGTTTCTTGTAACTGTATTGGCTTAATGGTTTGATGTTTTGTACTGTTTAATAAAAAAAGAAATCAAAAAGATTCGCGAACCCACTCTATAGTCCCGATCTGAATCGAATGCTTCGCGATCCGATTGGAGTGCTTCGTCCAGAGATATTGTCGACTTGATTGCACAGATACTATTTAAACTGAACTGAGCTGGACGATGACACTGAATTCAATGATGAACTGCCTTTAACTGAAAATTTAATGTTTACTATTATCCTTTTGCATTATTGACACACTATTTTCCTATTTGGTACTGTAAAGCTGCTTTGACACAATCTGTATTGTTAAAAGCGCTATATAAATAAAGGTGACTTCACTTGACTTGACCATAGTTGAACCGTTATTTATACAGTATTTGTAGTAAAAATAGGCTACATAGTAAAAAACATGGTTACTACACATTTACTATAATAAAATCATGGTTATTTTCTTAAGGGGTTTGTATTTGTGTATTCTTTCTTTCTTTCTTTCTTTCTTATTCTTCTTATTTTGTTTCTTGTAACTGTATTGGCTTAATGGTTTGATGTTTTGTACCGTTTAATAAAAAAAGAAATCAAAAAGATTCGCGAACCCACTCTATAGTCCCGATCTGAATCGAATGCTTCGCGATCCGATTGGAGTGCTTCAAAACAGTGAATCATTTTGCAACGCAATGTTTTAACTGATTCGGCGTTTGGAAAAGCTCTGTTTCACCAATCACTATATGTGCTTTTTAAAATCATTACAAGTGATTTCGAAATTGGAAAATGAATGGAGCAGAGGTTCACCTCCACTGCATCAAAAAAGTTATGGGACACTATTAAAGTGATGACAAATATGAACACTAGACATAAGCACCTCTGTACAAATAATGATTTAGAGAAGGCAAATTAATTAAATGAGTTCTAACTCAGATTTCACACACAGGATTATATTCAGGAAGGCATGCACTTTCCGGAGACTTTTGTAAGTGAGGATACTTCAGAGTGAAAACTGACCCCCAGAAGGTTTGTTTATTTTTTAATCAAATTAATACTAGAAAGTCCACAGGACCTGATGTTATTTCGGCTGCTTTTTTAAAATCATGTGCAGAGGAGCTTACCACTGCATGGTGCCGTTTTTCAAGATCTGTGGATTGTCATACTGTTCCTGATATTTACAACTACCAAAGATATCTTGTCCAGTGGACAGTATAGGTCAATAGCCTTGACATCATGTGTTATGAAGTGTTTTGAGAGTTATATTGTGTCCTCGCTAAAGACAGAGGTAAAACCTGTTTTAGATGCACTCCAGTTCACCTACAGACAAGGCCGCGGTACGGTGGATGCTATTAATAACATAACTTATGTTATTGTGAAACATCTTGAGAGTCCAAAGGCCTATGCACGGTTGTTATTCGTTGGTTTTAGTTTGGCTTTTGATACAATTAAACCCCATTGTTTGATTAAAAAAATTGGGGCAGTTGGGTGTAAATCCATTTTTACTCAAATGGTATCATTCGTTTTTAACTAATCGAAGGCAGCAGGTCAAGGTTAACCACAGTATATCAGAGGTTAGAAGGACAAGCAGGAGTTCCACAAGGCTGTGTCAGCGCCCCAATTCTTTTTACATTGTATACAAATGAATGCACAAGTCATGATCCCAGTAACCTCATAATAAAATACTCAGATGATACAGCTCTGCTAAGCCTCTCGTATAATGATACTAATCCATCAGTATATTATTCAGAGGTAGAAAGATTTGTGAAGTGGTGTGACCTAAATCATCTTATTATAAATATAAAAAAAACTGAGTATATGGTCTTTGACCCAAAGTCAACTGGGAACCACTCACCCATATATTTATTCATGAGGAACCCTTTAAACAAGTGTGCTCATATAAATATCTGTGCGTTTATATGGATAATTTACTCACCTGGGGACCCCATGTAGATAGTATTTGTTCTTGTGCGCAGCAGAGATTATACTTTCTACGAAGACTGAGAGTTTATGGGGTCCAGCAGAAAGTAATGTATTTATTTTACCAGGCTGTAATTGGAAGTGTACTACATTATGGTTATACTGTGTGGTTTGGAAACATTACAGTTCAATCTAAAGCCAAACTGGCACGTCTGGTAAAGAAAGCTATGGGAATTATAGGGAAAAGGGAATATCAAACCTTGGAATCGTCTTATGAGCAGTCGGTTCTTAAGGAAGTCACTAAGATACTATCTGACCCCTCACATAGCTTATACTCTTGAGTATGAGTTGCTGCCGTCTGGTAGACGATACAGGCTGCCTGTGTGCAGATACAACCGTTTTAAGAAATCTTTTGTACCTACGTCAATCAGACTTTTAAACATGTAATTTATTTATGTTACCCCTTGTTGGTTATGGGTGTTATTGTGGCTTGGAATGTGTTGTGCTTATGTGGATATTTTATTATGCAATGTAATGTTGATCAGCGTATGTGTATGCAGGCTCCAGGGTCCAAGACAAATTTCCGCATTGGGGACAATAAAGTGTATTGAATTGAATTTATGACATTAACTGAAATAAGCGAAAAATGTTTACAAATAAAATATCCATATTTCCATTCCAAATATAACATCCAACATAAATCTATGAACATATTCAGGTGAGGTAACCGACATGTCCCTGCCAAATTCTACACCTTTTGATTTTTGTAATGAAAAAGCATGTCTAATTAAAAAATTTATTTAACAACAATTTATGAAATGTTGAACAAAAATGACATTTTTAGGGCCATATGAAATCGGTTTTATTTTTTCCCCAAATTCAGAATTTGAAATTAATTTTAATTACATTTTAATAATTTAAAACAAATAATGAATAATTGATAAGACGATTAATTAATAATTCATAAAACAACAATTTATTAACAAATTTATGATAATAGTGTCATATGAAATGTTTTATTTTTCTGAAATATTAGTTGAGTGGCTCTCTGGAGATGAAGTTCATGTGCTCATGAAATAAAAACTGACCGGAGGACAGGTTGAAACGTCAGAGGTCAGAGGTCGTGACTGACCTGTCCTGGTGGGAGGCCATTTGCTGGAGCTCATGAGTCTCCTCATGGTCTCGTATCTGCTGTCGCAGGTGTGTTTACTGAAGCAGTACCAGCCACCTGAACAACACAAACACACACCGTCAGATCACACACTCACTCACTCACACACACACACACTCACTCACTCACTCACTCACACACTCTCTCACTCACACACGCACACACACTCTCTCACTCACTCTCACACTCTCTCACTCACACACGCACACACACTCTCACACACACACACACTCTCTCACACTCTCTCACTCACACACGCACACACACACTCTCACACTCACTCTCACACTCTCACACACTCTCACACTCACTCTCACACACTCTCACTCACACTCACACACTCTCACTCACACACACACTCTCACTCACACTCACTCTCTCACTCACACTCACTCTCTCACTCACACTCACTCTCACTCACACTCACTCTCACACTCACTCTCAC
>NW_015506126.1:136146-137689 GCF_001515645.1 Sinocyclocheilus grahami | reverse complement strand
CCTGTGCTGAGCAGCTGCTTAGTCTCTATCTCTCTCTCTCTCTCTCTCTCTCTCGGTTTACAGACATCAAGCTGGAGCGTGAAGAGATCAGAATAAAGACATCAGACACAGAGATCGTTTCATCTCAGAGTTGAAGAGAGAGCGAGAGAGAGAGAGAGAGAGAGAGAGAGAGAGAGAACAGAACAAATAAGTGTCAGCAGTTGTAGATGTTAATCTGTAATTATGGGTCGGCACTCAGACAAACAGCTTTCTGATCATTGAATATGAATGTAAGACACAAGTGTGTGTGTGTGTGTGAGTGAGAGTGAGTGAGTGAGTGAGTGAGTGAGAGTGAGTGAGTGAGTGAGTGAGTGAGTGAGTGGGTGTGTGTGTGAGTGAGAGAGAGTGTGTGTGTGTGTGTGCGTGTGTGAGAGAGAGCGAGAGAGAGAGTGAGTGAGTGTGTGTGTGTGTGTGTGTGTGTGTGTGTGAGTAAGGATACACATTTGTATAATGACAAAGGTATGACAGGTATTACAAGGAGAAGGTGACTTTTCAGGACATTACTCCATGTCCCCACTTTTCAAAGCGCTTATAAATCACACAGAGTGAGCTTTTTTGAGAACGTAAAAATGCACAAAGTTTCCTGTAAGGGGTAGGTTTAGGTGTAGGGTTGGTGCAAATTACATACAATATAACATTTTGCTTTTCTAATTGCTTTATAAATATATATATATATTTACATGATATAAAATGTATATTTCCAATAAATTAAGAAATAAGTTGGTAAGTAATTTTTTTTGTAACAAGATATATATATATATATATATACAGCATTTATATTTAATATTATTTTGTATTTATTTGTATGTATTTATATATATATACATACATACACGCACATATTCTGTTTAAAAAACGGAAGATAAAATGGATCGCGATTATTTATGTATCTTCCCATACTGTACAAATATTCCAAAGAAATAGAAAATCCTGGTAATTAAAATAAATATAAAATATAACATTCTAGTTTTATGCAATATAATAATAAAAAATATAATGTATATATATATATATATATATACACACAAATTATATATAAAATCCATTTAGCCATCAGATTATATTTCTTGTCTCTGGGCTGATTTAAATAATTTTATTTTTAACTGCACTCACACAGATTCCATAAAACCTTCTCCTCATGGCATTAATACACCTCAGCTTCTGCCGAATGCAAACTCTGCTGAACGAGAAGAGCGGAAACGATGCCGCGCCTCACTTCCTGTCTCTAAATGGATTTGCCGTTTCACAAGCAGATAACGTCGCCCAGCTTCAGTCCGGGGGTCAAAGGAGAATCATCATCATCATCATCGTCCCGCTCAAGAGAAAGAGAGCAAGACTCACACGCCACACGTAATCACGGCTGAAAAATGAGCGCCACTTGGCTCTTAACGGCATTAGCACGCGCTCCACACAGACATATTTGTACTCATAATCATTTTTTTTAGGGTTGGGTTTCATCTTAACGAAGTGAACGTGGGCTGGGGGTGGGTGGGGGTGGGGGGGG
>NW_015506126.1:131423-134126 GCF_001515645.1 Sinocyclocheilus grahami | reverse complement strand
AGTGAGAGAGAGAGAGAGAGAGAGAGAGAGTGTGTGTGTGTGTGTGTGTGTGTGAGGGCTCAGATGTGGGCAGAAGTTTATATGAGGGTATATGTGGTTATCCCATGTTTGTTTTTGCGCGGTTGAGTGTGTGCGCACGCGTGTGTGTCAAACGTGGCTCATATAAAGATCAGTGTCTGGTTTGCTGGAATCCCTTTGATGTGTTTAAACTGGAGCTTTTCAAACCTTCTTCACCAGTTTTGTATATCTATATATATATATATATATATATATATATGTGTGTGTATGTATCCAGTATATATTTGATACTTTTACAAAGAAGTACTGTAAAAACCAATTATCAAACAGAAAAAGAGACTCATTTCCTAAACAACCCAAAAAGGCTCAGCATATGTTTTACAGAGGGTTGTAGGGTGGAAAAGCAAAATATATATATATATATATATATATATATATATATATATATATATATATATATATATATATATATATATATATATTTATATATATGACATTAAGCATTCTTAATTTAATTGGAAGAATTAAAAAAATGCTTAATGCCATTTAAACGTATGACTTCAGGTCAAATACATCTACGTATCTGATTAACATTTATAACTTATAAGTAGATTGCATAAGGCATGGTAAAGATTTTATGTGTTTTTGGATTGGCTTTATGAGATTTAAAGATTCTGAAAGTCACCGATCGAACCACGTGTGCGTGACGTCACTCCTCCCACCTGCGGCGCGTGCGTTATTTGCGTACTTTCACTCGAAACCATAAGTGTCCCAGAAGATGCCGAGACAAACCGAACCGCAGCGATTCTCCCCGGATCATTCCCACCATCTCTGCTGCTGTCTGGGAATGTGAGGAATTAATATCTCTGATCCTCCGCCGCACGCTTCACTTCAGTTTGACTTTAATTATGGCGGTTTCGGTAATTGGGCCTATCTGGCTCGTGCTATTAAAAGAGAGCTCCCTTAACGAAACAACAGACTTAAAATGTGATAGATAGATAGAGCTTATGTTTTATCTAATTGGCAAGGTTCTTTCAAAGTTTTGAACAAACATTCTTCAAGTAACATTAATAGAACGTTTGTTCAAAGTTGTCTGCTCTTTAATAATGTTACACATTTATAGGCGAAATCATTCATGGAACATTTTAGTTGAATATTCGTCTAACGTTAAATAATTAAATGATGCTACTTGTTTCAGAGCTTTCAAAAAACATTCATAAGTAATGTTTCTGTAACGTTTGCAAAATTATAAAATGGAACATTCCCATAACGTTTGCAGAACCAAGAAACATTTTTTAAAAACACTCTATTGAACTGTACCATAGAATATTTATAGATAGGTAGAGATTATTATTTTATTTAATTATATGTTCCTAGCTAACAGAGCGTGTTCTCAGTTTCAGAACATCCTTAACGTTCTAGCAGTGTTCTCTCAAAGTTACGAACGAACGTTCCTCCAATAACATTAATGGAATAGTTCTCAGTGTTCACAAGAACATTATCTGTACATTTTTTAGTTAAAATGTTACAGTTGAATGATTGTTTGACATTTTTTGAATGATGCTACTTGTTCAGAACATTCAAAAGTAACGTTTCCATAACATTTGCAAAATAATAAAGTTGAATGTTCCCTCAACGTTCGCATAACCGAGAAAATAAATTTTTTAAAACTTGATGTTTTGAACATTCAGAAGTAACGTTCTCGTAATGTTTGCAAAATTATAAAATGGAATGTGCCCTTGATGTTCGTATAACTAAAAAAATTACTTTTTAAAAACTTGATGTTTTGAACGTTGAGAGAACATTCAGAAGTAACGTTCTCGTAAAGTTTGTAAAATAATCAAATGGAATGTTCGCTTGATGTTCGTATAACTAAAAAAATTACTTTTTAAAAACTTGATGTTTTGAACGTTGAGAGAACATTCAGAAGTAACGTTCTCGTAAAGTTCGCAAAATTATAAAATGGAATGTTCCCTTGAAGTCCGTATAACTATAAAATATATTTTTTAAAACTTGATGTTTTGAACGTTAAGAGAACATTCAGAAGTAACGTTCTCGTAAAGTTCGCAAAATTATAAAATGGAATGTTCCCTTGAAGTCCGTATAACTAAAAAAATTATTTTTTAAAAACTTGATGTTTTGAACGTTAAGAGAACATTCAGAAGTAACGTTCTCGTAAAGTTTGCAAAATAATCAAATGGAATGTTCCCTTGATGTTCGTATAACTAAAAAAATAAATTTTTAAAAACTTGATGTTTTGAACGTTAAGAGAACATTCAGAAGTAACGTTCTCGTAAAGTTCGCAAAATTATAAAATGGAATGTTCCCTTGATGTCCGTATAACTAAAAAAATTAATTTTTAAAACTTGATGTTTTGAACGTTAAGAGAACATTCAGAAGTAACGTTCTCGTAAAGTTCGCAAAATTATAAAATGGCTTGATGTTTTGATGTTCGTATAACTAAAAAAATAAATTTTTAAAAACTTGATGTTTTGAACGTTAAGAGAACATTCAGTTCTCGTAAACTCGTAAAGTTTGCAAAATAATCAAATGGAATGTTCGCTTGATGTTCGTATAACTAAAAAAATATTTTTTTTAAAACTTGATGTTTTGAACGTTGAGAGAACATTCAGAAGTAACGTTCTCGTAAAGTTCGCAAAATTATAAAATGGAATGTTCCCTTGA
>NW_015506126.1:123796-131167 GCF_001515645.1 Sinocyclocheilus grahami | reverse complement strand
AAAACTTGATGTTTTGAACGTTAAGAGAACATTCAGAAGTAACGTTCTCGTAAAGTTCGCAAAATTATAAAATGGAATGTTTGCTTGATGTTTGTATAACTAAAAAAATTAATTTTTAAAAACTTGATGTTTTGAACGTTGAGATAACATTCAGAAGTAACGTTCTTGCAAAGTTCGCAAAATTATAAAATGGAATGTTCAATTGATGTTCGTATAACTAAAAAATTTTTTTTTTTAAACTTGATGTTTTGAACGTTAAGAGAACATTCAGAAGTAACGTTCTCGTAAAGTTCGCAAAATTATAAAATGGAATGTTCGCTTGATGTTCGTATAACTAAAAAATAAGTTTTTAAAACTAGATGTTTTGAACATTTAGAAGACATTCAGAAATAATGTTTTTCATAAAATGTTTGCAAAACGTTCTTTGAACATCTTTTTGTAACTTGCGTTGCTGATATTTTTCACAGTGATGGACAGATGGATAATGAATCAACCCTTGTGAGCTTTGAACCTACAACCTTCCATTCAGCAGATGTTTGACCACTGCACCACACAGAAGCAGAAGCACACAGAGAGCATCACTAACCCAGCAGGTGAACCATCATTACAGGTGACCGATGAGTTCCTCAGGAACTGAAGCTTCATCTCCTGGTCCAGTTTCTGAGTCGAGCAGGGATACAGGGATTGAGCCAAGTTCTTCACCTGAGTCATGAAGCTCTCCATGTTTCCCTCCACAGCTGTGAAGTCCAGAGGAAAGCTCTCGGGTGTCTGAGTCCGCTGACCCCGAACCCTCCTGCCCTCCGCCGACCCCAGAACCAGCAGCACCAGCAGCACCAGCAGAACTCGGATCATCTCCATGCTTCTATAAATCCACAGGAGGTTCATACAAACTCTCTGGATCCTCTCATCCTGAAGCGAACTGTGTGTCCTCCTCCTGCGTTCAGATCACGGCAAGTGTCTGTGTCCCTCGTGGGCTCATTATTTGGGGTTTTTATTGAAGCCCTCTCAGCCAATCAGCTTGCAGAGGGGAGTGTAGCCCTGTCTGGACTGCCAATCAGCAGAGAGGGCTGGTCAAAAGGGGTGTGGTCTAGTGACACATGTGTCCCTTTAATCTTCAGTGTGTTTAGTGTGAATACTGACATGTGAAGAACCAACACTGAATGAACTTTATAATTCACATAGGGTTATCATATATATACTTATTTTGTTTGAGCTAGTCAGCTAACCCTAATATTTCTCATTTATGTTTAGTTTAATCTGAAATACTAAAATAACTTTACTAAATAAACTAGTAATAACAACTTAAAAACTCATAAAATGGTTCATTACTTAAAAGAAAATTAACATTAAATGAAATAAAATAGCAACAATAAAAAATGCTATATTTTTATATAGTATATTTAAATAGTTTTTAAAAATCATATATATATAATCATTTTTTAATTTTTTTAATATTTCTATAATTTTATTTAATATATTTATTATAGATGGATAGACACACACACACACACATATATATATATATATATATATATATTTACATTTAGAATTTTAATATATTTTATTATATTTTTTTTTATTTACACACACAAACACACATATATATATATTTATATATTAATATATAACGTCTAATTTTTGTTTTCATCATGTCTCAAGTTAAAGGTTTGTTTAATAAAATTACTATATGGACTATTTAAAAACTATACGGACTTATTTTAAAAAATACTAACAATTTTTAACAATGACAAACACAACAAAATTACTTAAACTTTATATAAAAATAAAATCTAATTTAAAAATGATCAAAAACTATAATAATATCTCAGTGATACTAAAATAACACTGGCTCATATATAATATGTGATTTTGTTATTTACTACTGTATTTTTCAGTATTGTGTTGATGTTTTATGGACTTTATGTACACAAACTTGTATATAAAATGCATATACAATATTTACGTGTGACCCCATATATATACAGTATACACACACACACACACACACACACACACATGTCTGGTCACTCACACACACACACACACATACACATTTTTAAAGGATTAAACTCCATTAAGAGAGTCTCAGTGTGTCTCAATCTGATGAAACATATATGTAAAAATAAACAGAATATTAATACAGTTCCTGAGTGAGATATGAAATATGGTTGATCTAATGCACGCACACACGTGTGTGTGTCTGTATGTGTGTGAGTGTGAGTGTGTGTGTGTGTGTGTGTGTGTGTGTGTTTGTGCTCTGCAGGCGATTTCCTCGTCAAATAATGCAAAAGAAATTCAGAAGTTTTTAAATGGACTGGAAAAACACACTCGAGCAGTGATTTCCCTAAATGACTTCAGTTTGGCAGCATACGGCCTTTGCTCAGAGAGGTCAGACAAACACGCCGCTCAAAGGGCTGTTAGGAGCGAGTTTGAGGTTTTATTTCCTCTGCTGATGGTCTGGACAGATAAGGACAGAACTGTTTGTTTGTTCAGACGCTGGTCATTTCCCCAGGGCTCCTGTAGTGCAGGTGAAAGCCAACACAAACACCAGCACAAACTCAGCACAACACAAACAAAATATAGTGTCTTACATTTACGTGTTTTGGCAGAAGCTTTTATTCGCATTTGTTGCATTCCTGCAGCTTGAACAGCAGATCATTGCACTGGTTAAGATCATGGGTTCAACCCTGCATATCATCAATGTACCAGTTATGATAGTAAACTAAAACTAAACTATAAAAGTACATTTTTGTGACTTAAAATAAATGTTAACTGAAATAAAAGAAAATATTTAAAACTTAAATTTAGTTTGCAAAGCAAACGTTCTCTCTTTCATGTAAAGTAAAAATAAATCTGAAATAAAAGTAATAAAAATAATATAGACATACTTAAAAGCAACAAAAAAAATCACACGAACACACAACAAAATAACTAAAACTTTAGCTAAAATTAACATGAAAGCAGAAAATCTAAATACCAATATGAACAAAAACTCTAACAGTATCTCAGAGATACTAAAATAACACACACTTGTTCTGCGGTGTAGCAGTGACTGTTGCGTGGGGTGTCATCAAGCGCACAGATAAAGACGCGATCAGAAGCTCCTGGAATTCATTCCACGGCTCTTCAAAGGGATGCCTGGCTGTCACTGACATACACCTCCTGCTCCATCACAATCCGTCCCGTTAAGAGGAAAAACATGGGCTTAAATTACTCGCAGATGGATGCGCGACATGAAATGCACGGCCCCTGAGCCCGAGGCACGGGGCCGGGGACATCAGAGGAATGACTAGAAAGATCCAGAAGAGCTCCAGAGGGGTTGGAGTTCTGTCTTTAATTCACAGATGTATGGAGTCGCTCTTCACAGCCGTTACAGTGTTGATCTGTTTGATGTTTACAGCTCCTCATGTTGTTCTTAGACAGCATAGGATGTGTTTAGCGTCTCTTCCTGCTTCGACACCCAGAGGATCTCGAATTCGCGTTCCTCCGTTTCATTAGACTGCATTCCACTTCACTTATTTGGATCCTTTTGAACGCCTTGCATCAAAGAGATCCAGAGAAAAGTCGCATTCACCGAATGGACAGCGATCATCAGCCACAGGTGGAGATCCAACTTCAGTGAAGACGGACAAAACCTGAACTATTGCCATGATTTCCTTTAAAACGCTCATTTTCAAAGTGACATCGAGACTGAACATGCCAGAGTTTGCAACATATATGTAGCATATATTTAGAATATATTTTGGCCAGATTTTAGTTTTTTGTTTTTTTGCTGTATGGGTCTTTTTCTAATCCTCTATACTCTATACTAACTCTATACTCTTCTCTTTGTAGCAGTTCAAAACAACACATGCAGGAAATTCCAGATTTTTGTGGCTCATCAAGGAAACAGTTTGTGAATTCAGCGGTTTTCAGACTCAGTCGAATTCTGAACAATCCATTCAGATGTTTGGGCCAGTTTATGATGATGACGATGACGATGATGATGATGTGGTCAAAACAGTCCAGTGTAATATAAACTGCGGCTTAATTAGAGTTCAGATGACATGAAGAGTAATGTCGCATCATGCCTTTTAATTTTTTTTATTAAACTGCAATAAACACAGTCAAAGTATAGTTAGGACTACAATAACACACATGAAAACAGAACACATACTGGAACTCCATAGACTACGGAAGTTCTAAGCGGCCATGCAATATATTTTTTTTCCTTCACATATACACACACACACACACACACATATACACATATACACACATATACACAAGCACACACACACACACACACATAGCTACACATGAACGCACTTTTCAAACAGAAGCTTGTAACGCACATGATATCAGTCACAGCATATAATGACTACTAAAAATGACAAATTATATATAATTTTCTTTCAAATAAAATGAAAATTAAAAGTGAGTTGAATCCAAGCAGCTCTAAAAGATTTTAGAATAGTTCTGCATCCTGAATAATAATTTATTTTAATATAATATATTACTGTAATTGTTCCAAATTAGGTACCTATGGGGAGAAAAGTTGTTTATACAATATAGACCAAGCCAGCAACATTTGTTTATGAAAGCAGGACAGTGTCGCATCAAGAAGCAAAATCAGATACATTGTGCATCCTCAATCAAACCCGTTATAATGTAGCACCGGTGACGCATAAAGTTTTGTCAAACAAACACGGTGACGTCACAGTGTCATGGCGGCGAGCAGTGCGGCTGTGTCGGTTTTAACTCCGAATGGAAGAAGACAGACCGTCAAAGTGTCTCCAAACACACCTTTATTACAGGTATGAGCTCGTTACACGCTCGTGTGTGTTTGTGGAGCTCGTCTCGAAGGCTGTGTGTGTTTACAGCGGCTCAAACCCTGCGTAGTCGCGTTCTGACTCAGCTGAACTAGTGAGCTGCCTACCTAGTGCCCTAGACAGCATTGGGCATTGTGTTCAGATTGAGAAATAGTAATGTCCTATTCAGCAATTTTGGGCATCGTTGGTAAATTCTAATTCGGATGGGCTTGTGAGCTGCCTACCTAGTGCACTAGACATTTAGGGAGCATAGGTGTGTTCACTACATGGCAGGCCTGATCGTAATGATTTGAGACCAGTGTTGCCAACTAATTTTCAGGGGAAGTTGCTGAAGGAAGATTGATTTGTTGCTAAATGACGTCATTGCGCGGTGACGTCATTGCGTAATCACGATGCAAAATTGTGTCAGTGCATCAAATCTCTGCAAAAAAAAAATTGTAAATGTTAATTTAGACGTAATAATATAAATGCATAATATTAAAATATAAATAACTCATTTTAAATACAACGTTGAATTATTTAACACTTTCACATTTTTTAACAATTACAATTTAAGTTTATTTTTATTAGCTAGTGGACTAGTAAAACTACTGGTTCTGAACGATTATAGATGTAAGCTGTGTATTAGTAGTTCGTGCTCGAAGAAAAGTCTGTAAAAATAGGGCAAAATCTATTAATATGAAGGAGTTTTCTGTAATTATTATGCACACGTTTTTTTACCTACATTTTAAATGACGCATTGCATTTTGTGTTTTCGGGTTATGGATAATGTCCTGGAAAATTACTACATTTTTCATTTTTCTAGCTATTTTTCTTGATCAGCTGATCAACAATCTCAAGTACAAGCTACTAACAAGGTGTATCATAAATGAACAATTATTCAATTATTATTATTACATTAAACAATTGCTAATAGCAGCCAACTTAATTCCTGTGAACTGTGTAGTGCCAGGCATCTTTGGTTTCTTCTTTTTGTGTCATTTAGATGGAAAATGTGTGCCTTTTTATCGTCTGAGTCACTTATCAAAAGTTGCTAAATGTTGCCAAATAAAATTTGAAAATAGCTACGTTTGTTGCTAGGTGCTTTTGAAAGAAAGAGTTGCTGGGGTAGTGTGAAAAGTTGCTAAATCTAGCAACAAAATTGCTAAGTTGGCAACACTGTTTGAGACACAGCTGGTTTAATAGGATGATGCTAGTTTTTTAATTATCAGGTTAATTTGAACATTAAATTATGAGTTTTATATTTATAAGTAATGCATTTTAAAATGTTTAATCCTGCAGGTTCTTGAGGATGTGTGTAAAAAACACGGCTTTAATCCAGATGAACATGGACTCAAGTGAGTGTAACCTGAAGAGTGTGTGTGTGTGTGTTATATTGTACTTCCATATGTATGTATGCTTTATCTTTACACAGTTGTGCTCATAAGTTTACATACCCCTTGCAGAATGTGCAAAGTGTTAATAATTCAAACAAAATAAGTTATGTTACCTTATATTTAGTACTGTCCTGATTAAGCTGCGGGACTCATACAGAGCTATTTCAAAAAGTGAAAACATCTACTGATGCTTAAGAAGGCAACACCTTCTGCCGGGGGTGTAAACTCTTTAAATCGGATGATCAAGGTAAATTCTACTTAACATGTAAGTATTTATGTAGCTTCTGAAGTGCAGTAACAAATGAAAAAATATGATCGTAAGAAAAAAAATTAGAAGAATTTCCACATCATCATCCTGTTCAAAAGTTTACCCCCCCCCCCCCCAAATAAAAAAATAGCATGCAATTTTCATGAACCTATTTTGTTTCAATTATTAACATTTTGCACATTCTGCAAGGGGTATGTAAACTTATGAGCACGACTGTATATAATTACATACAGCTGTACATAAGTATATAAATAAAAATTGTATGTATATGTGTGTATATATTTATATATAAACAAATTATAAATGTGTACAGTATATATTTTAAAACTAATATATTATGAGTTTTTATTATATGCATTTACGAATTCATGTTTATTGCCAATATTATTCTATCTATCTATCTACACAGATAGATAGATAGATAGAATATATATAACTTACATAATAATAAACATGAATTCATCAACACACGACTGTATGATATTTGTGTGAGCGTGTGTGTGTGACTGTGACTGTGTGTGTGTGTGTGTGTGAGCGTGTGAGTGTGACTGTGACTGTGTGAGCGTGTGTGTGTGAGCGTGTGTGTGTGAGCGTGTGTGTGTGAGCGTGTGTGTGTGAGCGTGTGTGTGTGTGTGTGTGAGCGTGTGAGTGTGACTGTGACTGTGTGAGCGTGTGTGTGTGAGCGTGTGTGTGTGAGCGTGTGTGTGTGAGCGTGTGTGTGTGAGCGCGTGTGTGTGTGTGTGTGAGCGTGTGTGTGAGCGTGTGCGTGTGTGTGTGAGTGTGTATGTGTGAGCGTGAGTGTGAGCGTGGGTGTGAGCGTGTGTGAGTGTGAGTGTGTGTGGTTGTGCGTGTGTGTGTGTGTGTGTGTGTGTGTGTGTGTGTGTGTGGGTGTGTGTGTGTGTGTGTGTGTGGGTGT
>NW_015506126.1:117942-123673 GCF_001515645.1 Sinocyclocheilus grahami | reverse complement strand
GTGCGTGTGTGTGTGTGTGTGTGTGTGTGTGTGTGTGTGTGTGTGTGTGTGTGTGTGTGTGTGTGTGTGTGTGGTTGTGCGTGTGTGTGTGTGCGTGTGTGTGGTTGTGCGTGTGTGCGTGAGTGTGAGTGTGCGTGTGTGTTGTGCGTGTGTGTGTGTGTGGTTGTGTGTGCGTGTGTGTGTGTGTGTGTGTGTGTGGTTGTGTGTGTGTGCGTGTGTCTGTCGGCTCATTGTCTCTGTCTCTCTTTGTCTGCAGGTTTCAGAGGCTCGTTCTAGATTTGTCTCTGCAGTGGCGTTTTGCCAGTCTGCCGAATAATGCCAAGCTGGAGATGGTGGTGTGTTCGCGGCCGCAGACGGGAGCTGAGAGCGCGGTGTGTGTCTGCATGTTTATACGCCAGTGAAACTTCATCAAATGAAGTGATTTAGTTTGGCTGCTTTAACCAGAACTGACACAGAATGAGCACTGAAAATGTGTGTAATAACAATTAACTCCGGGAACCACAGTGAAATCCCCATATCTCTGGAACTCAACCATATTGGGTCTTAAAAATAAATATTGAACCGACATATTGGTCCAAAAGGATAATGAGATATCTTTAAAAGTTATTGAGTTACATGCAATCAAACCTGGGGAAAAAATAACACAAAAAGTGCTTTTTTCCCATATTTGAACTGTCACCGTAGGCATATAATGCAACACAGATTGCTAAAGTCAACAGATTTTACTAATAGAGCTACCAGTCTCTGTGTGAAAATACATAAAACATGATGCTGCCATCTTTCTGAAGACTTTTTATGCTGCTGTAATTTGGCTCTGAATCTTTTCACTTTGACCTCCCTCTACAAAAAAAGAAAAAAATATTAATAAAAGCTCAAATTTTGGCCAGGGGCATTTCTGAAATGGTTCATTTGACCCAAAATGAGCCTTTGGCCTTCAATAATGTGTCCCTCTCTTACTAATGAATACAAAAACAAAAGGTTGTAGAGTGTTTTGGTAAATGATGAGTAAATATGAAACCTAAAGATGCTTATTTATTTATTTTATAACAATTTAGTTATTATCACCCTGAAACAGGGTTGATTATAGTCAACCAGAGCTAATCATGCTAGAAACATGCTAGTAACATTCTAATCATGCTAGCAACATGCTAACACCATGCTAGTAACATGCTAGCAACTAGCTAAACATGCTAACAAAATGCTAGCAATTTGTTAAACATGTTAGAAATTAACTGCTAGCATCATGCAAGTAAAATGCTAATCGTGCTAGAAACATGCTATTGACATGCTAATCATGTTAACAACATGCAAGTAAACTTGCTAAGCATGCTCAAAACATGCTAGCATCATGCTAGTAACATGCTTATCATGTTAACAACATGCTAGTAACATGCCAATAATGCTAATAACATGCTAATCATGTTAGAAACATGGTAGTAACTTGCTAAGCATGTTAACACCATGCTGGCAACATGCTAATCAAGCTAGAGTCATGCTGGCAACATGCTAGTAAACTTGCTAATCATGCTAGAAACATGCTAGCAACTTGTTAAACATGCTAACAAAATGCTAGTAATTTGTTAAACATGTTAAAAATTAACTGCTAGCATGATGCTAGTAAAATGTTAATCATGCTAGAAACATGCTAGCAACTTGTTAAACATGCTAACAAAATGCTAGTAATTTGTTAAACATGTTAAAAATTAACTGCTAGCATGATGCTAGTAAAATGTTAATCATGCTAGAAACATGCTAGCAACTTGTTAAACATGCTAACAAAATGCTAGTAATTTGTTAAACATGTTAAAAATTAACTGCTAGCATGATGCTAGTAAAATGTTAATCATGCTAGAAACATGCTAGCAACTTGTTAAACATGCTAACAAAATGCTAGTAATTTGTTAAACATGTTAAAAATTAACTGCTAGCATGATGCTAGTAAAATGTTAATCATGCTAGAAACATGCTAGTAACTTGCTAATCATGCTAGCAACATATTAATCATGTTAACAACATGCTAGTAACATGCCAATAATGCTAACAACATGCTAATAACATGCTAATCATGTTAGAAACATGGTTGTATCTTGCTAAGCATGTTAACACCATGCTGGCAACATGCTAATCAAGCTAGAATCATGCTAGTAACATTCTAATCATGCTAGGCTCATGCTGGCAACATGCTAGTAAACTTGCTAGTCATGCTAGAAACAGGCTAGCAAACTTGTTAAACATGCTAACAAAATGCTAGTAATTTGTTAAACATGTTTGAAATGAACTGCTAGCATGATGCTAGTAAAATGTTAATCATGCTAGAAACATGCTAGTAACTTGCTAATCATGCTAGCAACATATTAGGCTTTTTCAAGCCAACCTAAAGTTTGTCTACAAACTTTTCAATCTAGTTATATAATAATATAATATATATTAAATCATATAAAATAATAATAATGTTAACCAAAAAAAATTAAGCTTATTGCAATTCAGCTCGTTCTCAAAGGAATTATTTCTCATTTTCATGTAGTTTACTTTGATGTATTACAATAAACTAATTAAAAAAATCAAAAGCAAAAATTAAAATAAAAACAAGTGCAATAGTTCAAGTGATGGCATCATGATCAGTAATTTTGTGCAAAATAAATGTGATTATCAGTTTATCCATTATGCAGTATGACTAAAACTGTAAGTTTTAATTGACTAAAATTAGACTAAATTTCCCAGACTTTCAGTCAACTTAAACAGGACAGCTTGAATGAGTATGACACAGGACTAAAACTAACCGCAGGCGCAGTGAACGTTACATAAGAGTTTAGTAAACATCTGAGAAATGATGCGTTGTCTGTCAGTGATCAGGGAGTTTAATGATCTCTGGTAATAATCAGCAGCTCGTTTGATTCCTCACTTCAAAACCTGTATTTCTGCTCTATTTCTGAACGCACACACACGCACGCACGCACACACACACACACACACACACACTCACACTCACACTCACACTCACACTCACACTCACACTCACACTCACACTCACACTCACACTCACACTCACACTCACACTCACACTCACACTCACACTCACACTCACACTCACACTCACACTCACACTCACACTCACACTCACACTCACACTCACACTCACACTCACACTCACACTCACACTCACACTCACACTCACACTCACACTCACACTCACACTCACACTCACACTCACACTCACACTCACACTCACACTCACACTCACACTCACACTCACACTCACACTCACACTCACACTCACACTCACACTCACACTCACACTCACACTCACACTCACACTCACACTCACACTCACACTCACACTCACACTCACACTCACACTCACACTCACACTCACACTCACACTCACACTCACACTCACACTCACACTCACACTCACACTCACACTCACACTCACACTCACACTCACACTCACACTCACACTCACACTCACACTCACACTCACACTCACACACACACTCACACTCACACACACACACACATACATAGATTCAGTCCCTCACCACTTCCCCCCAAAACAGGGCTGGAAGTGCTTAAAAATCAAGCCAAACCTGTCTGTTTTTATGAAGAATCAGTGAAAGGAGCCGTTTAACCTTCAGAAAACGCTGTAGGTTCATCTCAGGCTGTTCACATTTATTTCTGCAGCGCTTTATGCCATGCAGATCACTTCACAGCCAATTCACAGTAACTGAGAGGAAAATATCAGAAAAATCAGGGATGCAAACTACATAAAATATGATTTCAGTCAATACTCAAATCTATTCAGTTCAATAACTGTTTTAGGTTCAGCTGTAAGGCAGCTCTAAAAAGACAATAGAGTCATTACTCAAACTAGTTTAGTTCATTTTGATTCAGATTCAGTTCAGTAACTCTGTAAAGTTCATTCATTATAAAAAAAAAACAAGTTCAATTTCAGATGTAAAGCGGTTCTAAAAAGACAATTGAATCATTACTCAGATCAGTTTAGTTCAATGTTGATTCAATTCAGTTCAATAACTCTGTAAAGTTCATTCATTATAAAAAAATAAAGTTGAGTTTCTGATTTGGTTCAATAACTGCCTTCATTCATTGGGAAAAAAACAAGTTAAATTTCTGCTATAAAGCAGCTCTAAAAAGACAAGATCAATTTAGTTCATTTTGATTCAAATTCAGTTCAATAAGTTCATTCATTATAAAAAATAAAAAAAAACAAGTTTAATTTCAGCTAAAAAGGAGCTTTAAAAGCTAAAAAAAAATTTGGTGCAATATCTGTGTAAAGTTGAATCATTATAAAAAATAAGTCTTTTTTTTTTTTGCCGTAAAGCAGCTCCAAAAAGAAAATAAAGTCATTATTTAGATCAGTTTAGTTAAATTTGATTCGGTTATAGTTTTATATTATAGTTTTTGTTTATATTTTGACTTGATTTAATTTTTATATTTTGTGTCTTCGCTTTACTTTTAGTTATAGATTTAGTAATTTTGTGTTTTTAGGATTTTTATTAGATTTTGTTATATATATATATGTTTTAGTTTATTAGTTGAAGTTATTTTAATGCTTTAGGTTAAACTAAATTAAATAAGAAATATGATCTTAATCATAAATCTTAAACTTTATGATGTTGAAGTAAAATTTTTGTATTTTTATGTGCTTTCATGTTTTTGGTTTTTGTTTCTTTAAAAAATTCTGAACATTTTTATTTTTATTTCGATTTTAGTTTTATGAGTATGTACAACAACTGAAGCAAAATAGTATATTTATAAACTGTTATAGTTTTTATTATTTTTAATTAGCTTTTATTTTGATATTTTCCGTTTATTTTTTTGTCATTTTGTATGTGTTTTTGCTTCTTAAATATATACTAATGTTTTTTTTATGCCAGTTTTAGTTTTGTAAGTATGCACAACAACTGAAGCAAAATATTATATTTATGTACTATTGTAGTTTTTATAAAAAAAATTTGGAAGCAGTGGAATTAGCTTTTATATTTTTTAGCTTTTATATTTTCACTTTTCATTTTAGTTTTTTAGTTTTTGTAATTTTTATGTGCTTTCATCTTTTTTTGTTTTTGTTTCTTGAAAAATTCTAAATAGTTCATTTTATTTTACTTTTATAAGTATGCACAAAAATAGTCTGTGTGCATATAATTTATTTAATACATGAGTTTCACAATTTGAGTTGAATTACTGAAATAAATGAACTTTTCCACGACATTCTAATTTATTGAGATGCACCTGTATACTATTACATATATGTATACTGTATATATAATAATATATGTACTAATATAATTTTTTTGTATTTGCTTTTATTTTTATGTTTTATATATTTTTTTGTAATTTTTATGTGCTTTTGTCATTTTTTTTGTTTCTTAAAAATATTTCTAAATAGTTTATTTTTAATTTGTCTCTCAACTGCCCAGTCAAACAGCGAGTTCATTTTTTGTACGTTTATGAAAATCAGAAGTCAACACCACAATAACAATGCAGTTATCAACATGAAAGAAATGAGAGTCAGATCCAAACGGTCTTAAAACTGTTGAATGTGTTTCAAAGCCTCACAAGCGTGTGGTAAATAATAACCCAAACTCTCCTTCGGATCCAAAATAATTTCATAAGAGAAAAAACCTGAAAAGCACTCACACACACTCACTCACTCTCTCACACACACACACACACACACACACACACACAAACACTCACTCACTCACTCACTCAC
>NW_015506126.1:108486-115986 GCF_001515645.1 Sinocyclocheilus grahami | reverse complement strand
CATTTAGTCATTTAGCAGATGCTTTTATCCAAAGCGACAACAGAAGCAATCAAAACCAACAAGAGAGCAATGATAAGCAAGTGCTATAACAAGTTTAGCTTAGCTTAACGCAGTACACATAGCAAGGGCTTTTTAATGAATAAAAAGAAAACAGATAGAATAGAAAAAGAATAGAGCAAGCTAGTGTTAGAGGTCTTTTTTGTTAATTGTATAATAAATAAAAAGAAAACAAATAGATAGAATACAAAAAGAATAGAGCAAGCTAGTGTTAGTTTTTTTTTAAGAAAACAAGCCGTTAGTAAATAAATATACGGCATTTGAGTACTAAACTAAGTTCTCTTTCACATCTTATTGCGCTTTAACGGTCAAATACACACAAGTTTGTTAAAATCACGCATAAGTTACAAAAACACAGTCGGTTATGTCTGTGAAGGTAAACAGCTGTCTACGCTGTTAATGTGAGCCAAACAATAAAATAAAACACAAAATCACTCACTGCTCTGGACTGAATAACATCTGTAGCTTTAACAAGACTTTCTTACTTGAATGCTGCTTCTAAATGCTCTAGCGTGAAGATAAACATGGAGGATTGTGTGCGGCTCACTCAGGGCTGGGTCTCTGCTAATACGGCTGTGTCCGTCAACAATCGTGGGCGTGGCTTGTGAAATGTGACATCACATTGTACAGATTCTGGGAATGGCTTCTTCTGAGACACTATTTATGATTTATGGGGATTTTAAAAAAAAAGGATGGCTGGATTTTTATCATTATAGGGTGGTTGTGTACACCCTGCCAACACACATTTATGTTCAAACTACATGTAAAAGTGAATTTTGCATAATAGATGCCCTTTAAATTGCAGTTTCATCATGTCTTGCTGTTGTTGTGTAGGTCAGCGGTAAGGATGCACTGAAGAAGACGACTCTGAAGTCTCTGGGTCTCACCGGAGGAAGTGCCATCATACGGTGAGCTGTTCGTCTCAGCGGTAACATCACGTGATTATGATGATGATAACGATGGCGTTTCTGTTCGTTAGTTATGTGCTGAAAGGCTCTGGCTCTTCGTGTCCTGCTGCATCCGTGGATGCGGTCGCTATGCCAACGGATGATGTTGCCAAGACAACCGTATCACAACCGCCTCCAGAACCACCCGAGGAGCACGCCCCCGTTCCCATGGAAACCCCAGCTCCTCCCACTGAGGTCGCCGCCCCGCCGAACCATCATCCTGTCAAACAGGAAGAGGAGGAGCCAAGCTCGAGCCGAGAGCAGGGGGTGTGGCCCAAAACTGACCAGCCTCCGCAGGCCAAACTAATGCCACAGGAGGATGACGAGCGACCTGGGACGTCCCAACAGTGCCATGGCTCCGCCCCCTCAGCCACGCCCACTGACTTTGTTCCATTTTCGGGAAGCGGACAGCGTCTGGGAGGAACTGCTGGACTGAAGATGTCCACGTCATTGTCATCATGTGTGTCCGGCAGCCCACCGAAAGCCAAGAAACCCAAACCCAGCCATGAAATCAAGGTCTGTTTACTTCCCGTTTCTTCGTTTGCCGTCACACATTTTGTTTTCTTTTTGTCTTTTTCATCACGGGAATAAATTACGTTTTAAAACGCACAGGCAGACAAAAGTGATGTTTCTGAAAGAAGTCTCTTCTTCACACCAGGGCTGCATTTATTTGATTAAAAATACTGTAGAATTGTGAAATATTATTAAAATTTTAAATATCTGTGTTCTATGTGAATATCTGTTAAACTGTAATTGTGATGCGCAGCTGTATTTTCAGCATCATTACTCCAGTCTTCAGTGTCACATGATCTTTAGAAATCAGTATAATATGCTGATCTGCTGCTCAAGAAACATTTCTGATTATTATCAATGTTGAACACAGTCGTGCTGCACAATATTTTTGTGGAAACTGTGATGCATTTAATTTTTCAGGATTCACAGATGAACAGAAAGTTCAGAAGAACAGCATTTATTAGAAATAGAAATCTTTTCGAACATTAGTGTATAAAGAATGAGAATGTGACGTAACTCCGCATTGATTTCTGGGAAACTGCTTTGTTTATCCGCCATACTCGCAGGATAGCGCTGCCTATCCGCTATTGAGTTTAGGGCAGTATTTGATTGTTTGTCGTGATTGTGAAAAATGTGACCAGTGTACGTCATTCATGCTGCATCGAGAATTGAGGAAAAAATCAAATGATCATGCAGTGCGATAAAATAGCTTCTCCTCCCTGCAAGCGATACAATGAAGAAAGAATGATTGTTTAACTTAAAGGCAAAAACAAAAGCTAAGCAGTTATCTTTATAGAGAATGAGAAGTAACCATGGAAACGGATAGCGCATCTCATTAATATGGCGGCGCTTTCCCGAAATGCAGAAGATCGTGACGTAACTCCTCATTTTCTATACATAGTACATATATTTGCATAATAGTATATTTATATACTATTATATATTTTATTTATTATTCTGTATTAGCTTTTATATTTGTTTTCGTTTTTAATTTGTTTATTTTTTTAGTAATTTTTAATGTTAAGAAAAATATTTGAACTAAAATAAAAGCAGGAGGAAAAAAACTGAAGCAATATCTAAACAGAATTAGAGATAAAATGACTTAAGTTAAATTATTTTCAATTAGTGCTGAATTATATAAATTAATCTAATCATCAAACAAATGCATTCTTGATGAATACGTTTTTTTTTTTATCCTATTCACTCCAAACTTTTGAATGGTAGCCTATCACGATTCCCACAAAAATATATATTTTTTAAAACATTGCTAATAATCAGAAATGTTTCTAATAATCAGCATATTATAGTGATTTCTGAAGATCATGTGACACTGAAGACTGGAGGAATGATGCTGAAAATACAGCTGCGCATCACAGAAATACATTACAGTTTAACAGAGATTCACATAGAACACAGCTGTTTTACATTATAATAATATTTCATAATTTGTAATGTTTTTATTTTTGATCAAATAAATTCATCCTTCTCGAGCAGAAGACAAAATCCTAATCATTCCAAACTTTTAAACGTCTTTTTCATGGAAAATCTTCTCACGTGTTTTGTGTTCATCTGCTCTGTTGTTGATTTCTCTGAGAAATGGACGCTGTGTTTTTGTTGTGTCTGAGTTCAAGCATGCATCACCGTGTTTAGATTCGATCACACAAACGCCAACACACGCTTGTTTCTTCGTAGCTGGTGCATTTTGTAGTCGTCTGGTGTTCGCTGTCTCTCAGACTGAAGTGTTTGTGGATGTTTCTTGCATGTTTCAGCGATCAGTCAGTGCCAAACAAGTGACGAGGGATGAAGAGGGGGTGCTGTGTGTACATTAATGAGGAAAAAAAATTAACTTAAATGATTTTAGCAAATGGCTGCAATATAACAAAGAGTGAAAAATTTAAGGGGGTCTGAATACTTTCCGTACCCACTGTATATAGCCATTCTCTTTCTTATGATATTTCATCAATGCGTCCGATCCTTGCAGTTTTTTGTTTTTTTGTTAGTTATTTATGTATTAATTCATATTAAGGCTGGGCAATATGACCAAAACTTTATTTTTGCATTATACTTATACTTTACAGTATAATGCATCTTTATATTGCAAACAATATATTTTTGCTTTTTTATCTTTGTTGTTGCACAAAAATGCAGATAAACATTCGGACAAATAAAAAAGATACAAATTAAATATACAATGCTGTGAGTTTCAGGTGCAGTTAGTTTATTTAATAATAGTTTTCTGCTCATTTTAAATAAATTATTTAAATGATTAAAAAGTAAAGCCTGAAAATATGTGCCAAAAATTTAAATCATATTAAATTTATTTTAATTTAATTTTCATGATGGCAGTGCATCGTCCCTGTCGAATTGGTTCTACAGTCTTAATGCAAGACTTTCAATATAATAAAGTGAAAAATAAATTATAGATACATTGTTTACAAAGCGAGTTAATAATGTGTAATAATAGTGACAATTTAACTTAATTTTCATTTTTTATTTTCTGTTTTCACAATTTGCATTGGTGCTTGTCAACCTGTATGCAAATCATATGTTAATCAGTAGGGGGGGCTATTTTAATGCTTAGGGTTAAAGCTAAAATACTTAAAAATTAGAAATAAAACCTTGCGCTTAATGCTTTTGTTTTCCTTGCGTGTTCTGTTATATTGATTCATCTGATGAATCAGTGACTCGTGATGAATCAGAGAATCGTGATGAATCGGTGACTCCTGATGAATCGGTGAGTCGTGATGAATCAGTGAGTCGTGATGAATCGGTGAGTCATGATGAATCGGTGAGTCATGATGAATCGGTGACTCGTGATGAATCGGTGACTCGTGATGAATCGGTGACTCGTGATGAATCGGTGACTCCTGATGAATCGGTGAGTCGTGATGAATCGGTGAATCGTGATGAATCGGTGACTCCTGATGAATCGGTGACTCGTGATGACTCGGAGAATCGTGATGAATCGGTGACTCGCGATGAATCGGTGACTCGCGATGAATCGGTGACTCCTGATGAATCGGTGAATCGTGATGAATCGGTGACTCGTGATGACTCGGAGAATCGTGATGACTCGGTGACTCGTGATGAATCGGTGACTCGTGATGAATCGGTGACCCGTGATGAATCGGTGACCCGTGATGACTCGGTGACCCGTGATGACTCGGAGACCCGTGATGACTCGGTGACTCGTGATGACTCGGTGACTCGTGATGAATCGGTGACTCGTGATGAATCGGTGACTCGTGATGAATCAGTGAATCGTGTGTGTTTGTGCAGCCGGTCGACAGGGAGCCGCTGGTCTTCCATCTGGACTCCGGAGACCATCGCCATGACGACGCAGAACTTCCTGACGAGTTTTTCGAAGTCACCGTTGACGACATTCGGAAGAGATTTGCGCAGCTGAAGAGCGAGAGGTGAGAACGTACAACACACGTTTGATTGACATGTGAAGTGACCAATCACAGTTCACTTGCTGTCACAGTGCTGTTATTGTTAATAAAAACTATTTAAAATTATTTATCAACTTAAGTAAAGCTGAAATAAAATAAAGTATAATATTCAATATAAAGCTTAAATATAAAATCTTGCCTTGCCTTATACAGTGTATATATATATATATATATAATTCCATTCAGTTCCATTTTGTCTAGATGTTTTTGAACACATTCTTGTGTATACAAGCCGTATATATATATATATATATATATATATATATATACCCGCCACAGCTGATTTTTACCCGCATTTGGCAGGTTGGCGTGTGTTAATTTCAAGCCCTGATTGTATAATATATAAAAAGAAAACAAATAGATGGAATACAAAAAGATTAGAAAAGCTAGTGTTTTTAGAAAAGCTCACTTGCAGAACGCAAGCTTTTAGAGGCACATAAGTCTGAAGTAATGAATTTAGGTAAAGGGGTGCAGAGCCAGTGGAAGTTTTGTAGGCAAACATCAATGCCTTGAATTTTATGCGAGCAGCTATATATATATATGTGTGTGTGTGTGTTTATATACACTCACCGGCCACTTTATTAGGTACACCTGTTCAATTGCTTGGTAACACAAATTGCTAATCAGCCAATCACATGGCAGCAACTCAATGCATTTAGGCATCTAGACGTGGTGAAGACGACTTGCTTGAGTTCAAACCGAGCATCAGAATGGGGAAGAAAGGGGATTTAAGTGACTTTGAACGTGGAATGGTTGTTGGTGCCAGACGGGCTGGTCTGAGTATTTCAAAAACTGCTGATCTACTGGGATTTTCACGCACAACCATCTCTAGGGTTTACAGAGAATGGTCAGAAAAAGAGAAAATATCCAGTGAGCGGCAGTTGTGTGGACGAAAATGCCTTGTTGATGTCAGAGGTCAGAGGAGAATGGGCAGGCTGGTTAGAGATGATAGAAAGGCAACAGTGATGCTAAAATAACACTGTCCAGAATAAAGTTTTGATCAGAATGATCAGTGTAAATTGTTTATATTTTGTCTTCTGGGAAGCATGTAAATATCCTATGTCATGACCTTTGCCCTCTGACTCCTCGGACAGTTTCATTTCTGAGCATCAGTTATCGAGACTAAATTACTGTTCTGACGTATCTAATTAAAACCCGCAGCAGACGCAGACAGACTGTCTCTCTCTGTCTGTCTCTTCAGTGACGGCCTGAGGTGGTTAATGAGTTTTTAACGAGTGCAGCATGTGTGTGTTTTTAACGTTTGGAAATTCAAAAACTTCTATGTCTTACATGCATAAATAATCATGCACTGTGGAATAAAAACATTTTTCAATGTTATAAATCACCCACACCCACCTGCACACGCACACACACCCACGCACATCCACACACACACACACACACGCACGCACACACAGAGGAGAGTAAATAACACGCACACACAAACACACACACACAGAGGAGAATAAATAACACACACAGAGGAGAGTAAATAACACACACACAGAGGAGAGTAAATAACACACACACAGAGGAGAGTAAATAACACGCACACACACACACACTCACTGATGTGTGTTTTATCAGAGTGTTTTTTTGTTTTCTAGTTGTTGCGCCTCCCAAAACCATTCTAGACGAGCCGAATGTCACTCTGTTCCAGGTCAGACCGACTGTGTGCTATGAAATTGTCTTGGTACCAGCTATGTTGAATCATCAAAATTATAGGGCACCTGTTTCATGTATCTCACTGACTTTCTCTGTTAACAGCCATTCCTGAATTTCCATACGAACAGAAACCATATAGCACATGTCTCCTAGACCACTTTGCATTTCCTTGTGAAAGTGAACAACTCTCTGTTCGTCACTGTGGCGTGTGTGTGTTAATGATGTCAGCCGCGTGTGAGATGTGTGTGTGTGTGTGTGTTTGACATCTTCTGAAATGTAAATGCATGTGAAGTCGTTGCTACTGTACGAGGCTGATGTAGGGGTAACCCCCTCCAGAGGTCAGGTCAGGGGTCAAGGTCAGGCCTAGTATAAACTGATGCTTTTAGTTTAAACCTGAAAGCGAGATGAGATGCATTTATTGAGTCTCAGTCTCTAGCTGTAAACTGCCATCATTTTTGTCTTGATATTTGTTGTGAGATTCACCCATAAACACACACAGATCTCAAATCTGTCTGTGTGCATGAGTGTGTGTGTGTGTTGGTCTTTCAGGACGGGCACAAACAGGATGTGTTACTCGCTCACTTTCCGTCATGTAATGGAAAGAATGTTTTACACACACACACACACACACACACACACATAGTGTCTCTGGGGACAGATGCCCCTCGGCCCTTTCAAACACATTGTTTTCTGTTCAAAGAGCTCTAAGAATAGAAATCAGCACAGAGACGCCCATTATAGAGACAGAGAAAAATCTGACCACTTTGTGTGTGTGTGTGTGTGTGTGAAAGAGAGCGAGTGTGTGTGTGTGTGTGTGTGTGTGTGTGTGTGTGTGAGAGAGTGGGAGGGTGGGAGAGAGAGAGTGT
>NW_015506126.1:97452-108377 GCF_001515645.1 Sinocyclocheilus grahami | reverse complement strand
GTGTGTGGGTGTGTGGGAGAGAGAGAGAGAGTGTGTGTGTGTGTGTGTGTGTGAGAGTGAGAGTGAGAGAGAGAGAGAGTGTGTGTGTGTGTGTGTGTGTGTGTGTGTGTGTGTACAAGTTTTTCTACACTGGTGGTGGCCCTGAATACACACAGACTCATAGGGACTTGTGTCATCGTGGGGACCTAAATCGAGGTCCCCATGGGTACAGATGCTTATAAATCATACAGAATGAGTTTTTTTGAGTTTGTAAAATCAGGATACGGCCAGGTGTCTAAAGACCAGACCCTGGCCTGTCACCCAGGGGGCTACTGCCGCTTTGAATGAGCTTGCTCAAAGAACTGACTCGACAGATCTTTGGTAGCAACCCCCTGCTCAGAGATGTATATCAACAGGGATATATAGGTTGAGTGGAGCCTAAAGTGAAAACCGGGGCCTAACCAACTCTGAGAAAGGAAACTAGGCTGACAGCACATAAGCCTTACCATACAGGATTTTAGAAAGTGCGCAGAATGCCTAGCGTGCACGCTTACCACAATGTGGATTTTAGAAAGTTCAGGGTGGAGCACTGCTAAGCACAACCAACAAAGAGAGCAGCCTAACAGGGAGGCAGAGAGAGGCCTAACAACCTAAGGCTGCTGCTCAATGGAGCTGCAAAGTGTAGGACCTGATGAGAGGAGGCCTCAGACGTTCAATTGGGAGCGGCATGCTCAAAGGTAACCCTCTGGAGTGAGGGGAGCACTGCTAGGCTTGACCAAATAGGGGCAACTAATCAGGGAGGCAGCAAGCGGCCAGACTACCTGATGTTGCTGTCACAGAGCTCAAAGAGCAGAGGGCTCGACCCTTAGCTAAGGGAGAGGAACCCAGCTCAACTGAAGCGATCAATAGCCCAGGGGCAAAGTACCTAGCTCTCAGGTAGAGAGAAGGACTCACATAATCTTCCCAGGACCGGCGAGCTCATAAAGACCCTCCCGCAGTGAGGGGAGCACGGCCATGTCCGGGGAGCAGATTGACCACAACTGGTACATCAGAAATGGGATCCAGCTTAAAAGGGGATCGCACATTTCAACAGGGAACAACAGGGTCCCAGCATAGAGGCAACTGACCAAGGAGGCGACAGGTCGGGCCTAACAACTCAGTATTGTTGCATATGGAGTTTTCAGGAGCAGCGCTCTCGGCTCTCAATCTGAGGAGGGCCCTCGAAGCACAAACTGGGAGCAATAGGCTCATAGCTAACCCTCGCAAGGAGGGGAGCATTTCTCAGCTCAACCAGAAGGCAGAGCTAGATTAGAAGGGCAGTCTAGCAGGGCCCAAAGAGAGACCATCAACTGATGCAGCTGAACACAGTCTTATGCTCTTTATCTCAATAGAGAGCATGGGTCCCATTTAACCATACCCGAAGAGAACCTGAGAAACGGCGAAACCCATTAACCCATTCATGCATGAAGAGCTACTGCTCCTCAGAGCCGAAGCACTCAGGAAGGGTTTCCGCAGAAACACATCTCACTCATACCTCAGGGAACGTAGTGTACTCAAGCCCACTCAGCAGAGGGGCGATTCACCGGTTCGACCATAAGGGCAGTGTGACAGGGAGGTCCTGCAGGCCTGACCGTCTATCGAACTGCAGAGTGCTAAAGTGAAAACCGGGGCCTAACCAACTCTGAGAAAGGAAACTAGGCTGACAGCACATAAGCCTTACCATACAGGATTTTAGAAAGTGCGCAGAATGCCTAGCGTGCACGCTTACCACAATGTGGATTTTAGAAAGTTCAGGGTGGAGCACTGCTAAGCACAACCAACAAAGAGAGCAGCCTAACAGGGAGGCAGAGAGAGGCCTAACAACCTAAGGCTGCTGCTCAATGGAGCTGCAAAGTGTAGGACCTGATGAGAGGAGGCCTCAGACGTTCAATTGGGAGCGGCATGCTCAAAGGTAACCCTCTGGAGTGAGGGGAGCACTGCTAGGCTTGACCAAATAGGGGCAACTAATCAGGGAGGCAGCAAGCGGCCAGACTACCTGATGTTGCTGTCACAGAGCTCAAAGAGCAGAGGGCTCGACCCTTAGCTAAGGGAGAGGAACCCAGCTCAACTGAAGCGATCAATAGCCCAGGGGCAAAGTACCTAGCTCTCAGGTAGAGAGAAGGACTCACATAATCTTCCCAGGACCGGCGAGCTCATAAAGACCCTCCCGCAGTGAGGGGAGCACGGCCATGTCCGGGGAGCAGATTGACCACAACTGGTACATCAGAAATGGGATCCAGCTTAAAAGGGGATCGCACATTTCAACAGGGAACAACAGGGTCCCAGCATAGAGGCAACTGACCAAGGAGGCGACAGGTCGGGCCTAACAACTCAGTATTGTTGCATATGGAGTTTTCAGGAGCAGCGCTCTCGGCTCTCAATCTGAGGAGGGCCCTCGAAGCACAAACTGGGAGCAATAGGCTCATAGCTAACCCTCGCAAGGAGGGGAGCATTTCTCAGCTCAACCAGAAGGCAGAGCTAGATTAGAAGGGCAGTCTAGCAGGGCCCAAAGAGAGACCATCAACTGATGCAGCTGAACACAGTCTTATGCTCTTTATCTCAATAGAGAGCATGGGTCCCATTTAACCATACCCGAAGAGAACCTGAGAAACAGCGAAACCCATTCATGCATGAAGAGCTACTGCTCCTCAGAGCCGAAGCACTCAGGAAGGGTTTCCGCAGAAACACATCTCACTCATACCTCAGGGAACGTAGTGTACTCAAGCCCACTCAGCAGAGGGGCGATTCACCGGTTCGACCATAAGGGCAGTGTGACAGGGAGGTCCTGCAGGCCTGACCGTCTATCGAACTGCAGAGTGGAACTAAGGAGTGTTAGACCACTCAACGCCTCAGCGAGAGGAGCTCTAGCTCAGAGAATGTGCATGATGGTTGAGAGGATGACTCAAATCTCAGGAGACCTGAGTAGCGTGTCCTGGCCGGGGCAGCTTCTCGACGCAAATACCCAGCCAGGACATCAGGGGGAGCACATCACGAAGCATTATACTCCGAAAAATGCGAAGCCCGAAGAGCACTTGGGTCCGGACCATCGGTAGGTAGTTCTATGGGACATAGAAACTAACCAAAACATCATAGGTCCAGCATGAGATGCTGTATTGCGAGAGCAGTAGGCTCCTACCTAACCTCGGTCAGGTGATCTTAGATCTAGACGGGCCAGGACACCTCTGTTGTTTGGGCTCAGACCCGGACCTTTGTGGAATGAAGGATTTAAAGGCAGCCGAGTGTGTCTTGGCCTCCTTAAACTTCTCGACCACCGTCTCGACGGAAGTGCCGAAAAGCTCAGAAGGGGAAACTGGCACATCAAGGAGAAAGCCCTTTTCTCTCGTCCCGATATCCGCCAGATTCATCCACTGATGCCTCTCTGTAACCACCATGGCCGCCATAAATCTGCCAATGGCAGTGGAGGTCTGCTTAGTGGCATGGAGATCTGTGGTGCAACGCAACTCAGCCATCTCATCAGGGGATAAACCCTGGCCTTTATCCAGGTTTTCCAACAGCTGCAGCCTGACCTGTTGCTGCGTACGCCCTCTTTCCTCAAAAAGAGGGACAAACAAGAGCAGAGCTTTATCATTGAAAAATGCTCACAATGAATGCAGATTGTCCTCTCGAGGACATCGCGCGTGTGCTCTTCACCCAAACAAAAGATGCAAAGATCGTGTGTATCATCAGGTGTCAAATAACGAGGACACAGATTCACACACTTCTTAAACGCCTTACTAGTGCTCGCCATGGTTTAAAGAGGAGAGATATGTTCTCTTACCGGAATACACGCTTCAAGCAAAACAGTCGTGAAGATGAAGAAGAGGATGACGTGTTATCCCGGTGCCCTTTTATACTGTGGTCGTGCCGGGTAATGACGTCATAGGCTGTCGCCGGCCAATGTTATTGTCGTTTTTAGATGTATGCTACAGACACCGGTCACGCTGAAGGCGTTCCCCATAGCGACCCCTAGAAGACGCAGTTCGAAGTTCCCTCGGAAGTGGACTTGAATTTCGCATTGGTCTGAATGAAAATGCAAATTCATTCTTTGCCACTAGGTGCCGCATAAAAATAGCGGTTTCCCTGGTAACGCTGTACACAAAACAGCACTGCACTCACAAACGCTGCTTTATCAGGCATTACAGGCCAGATGAAATGAAAATGAGACTAATCAGACCAATCATCGCAGATTAGCATCACGCAAAGGAGGGGTTTGGAAAAATCCGAATCGTTTGGGAGTCATTGAGCAAATAAGGTAAAAATAAATGCATATTATAAGAAAATGAAAGTGTTTTTTGACCTTGCGTGCATGCATTGTTGGGGACTCCCAAAACCAAAATATGAACCTTTCATTACCCATAATAGGGGCACTTTAAAGAATCATGATTTCCACAAAAAAAATGTATATGTCTATTTTTTGCAGATTTGTTCAGTAGGAATGTGTTACAGTACAGTCTGGCGACAGTCATTAACCTCTGTGTGTTTGTGTGTGTGTGTGTGTGTGTGTTCATCGTTCTGTCTCTCTCTCTCAGGCGAGTCTCTTCCCTGCTGCTCTCGTGTACTTTTGGCCCATTCTTCCACAGAGTCTTCAAATCTTCATCTTCATCATCCTGGTTCTGTAGGTGTTGGGACTGAAGCTCATATTAATCTCCACTGACGAGGGGCAGGATTGCTTTCTAATTACTGATAGATTTCTGCTGCTGTCTTGGCTTTCCGTCTGTTTTTGCAGCTCCCTTTCTTCATGCGTTCAATACTTTTCCCCTGTGTTACACAGAACTTAATTTCTGAACTTATTTGTATTGTTTTCTTTGTATGTATGGAGTACTTGTGTTGTTACCGACATCTGGAGAACATTTCAAGTCAACAGCACCTTTAAAAATATATTTACTGAGAAAAATGCTGACGTGTTCAATACTTATTTTACCCGCTGCATGTCATGTTTGTCAAGTTCTGTTTTTTCACTTTTTGTTCATCCTCACACACTCTCACTCTCGTACACTCACACACACACAGACACACACACACACACTCATGCACACACTCACACTTATTCACACACACTTATACACACTTTCACGCACACACTCATGCACACACACTCAGTCACACACTCCCACTTACACACACTGATGCACACAAACTTGCATGCACTCACATGCTCACACTCATGCACACACTAATACTCACACACACTCATGCATGCATACTCACAAGCATACACTCACATGCTCACACTCATGCACACACACTCTCATGCACAGTCACACACACGCTCATGCACACATACTCACGCTCATAAACTTGCACTCGCTCACACTCACACACACACACAAACACACACTCATGCACGCATACTCACAAGCACACGCTCACTTACTCATGCACACACACACTCACACTCACTCACATGCTCACACTTACTCATAAACACACACACACACACTCACATGCTCACAATCACTCATAAACACACAGACACATACTCATACACTCTCGTGCACACACACACACACACACACACACACTCGCTCACACGCTCACACATGCATGTATTCATGCTCACACTCACACACACACACACACACACACACACACACACACTCTCATGCAAAAACGAATGCGCACTCACTCACAAACACACGCTCACACTCACTCACACGGTCACACTTACACACACACACACACATGCACATACACACACACGCACTCACTCTTTTCCTGGGAGGAGTGTTTCTCTCCTGCTGGAATTCCTTTGAGGTTCCGTCCGGTGTGAGATTCCAGCGGCTGTTTCCTCTCACATCCGCTCTAAAGATAGTGGCCGCTTTCCTAGAAACCCCTCCAGCACACACACACACACACACACACACACACACCTGTCTCCTGCTCTCCTTCATCACACACACACACACACACACATCAAAGCAGATGCTTTCCTGCTGGGATCGGCACGGCAGCTCACGGTGATGTCTTCATATGAGACACACACACGCTACACAAAACACACTGTACTGAAGAGGTCCGGAGTTTATCATCGTATAGATCTCAGTTCTCTTGCATAAGTTTAACCCAGAGTTTCCACCCAAACACCAGTTACTGCAGCAGTTGTTCAATGATTCTACCATCATGAACATTTTTCTCACTTGTAAGTGCGTCTCATTGATTTTACTGGAAAGAATTATTAAAATTTTTTGACTGGTAGTATATATAGACAGACAGAGAGCATATATAGAGCATTTACAGTAGTTCACAACTACTGTACGTTACTGTTTTTTTAATTATTTATTTGGATTTAAATTAGTTTTTCTAGTCTTATTAGTCATATTACATTTATTGTTATGCTGTCACACCCAGTGTTATTTTAGAATTATTTACTACTTTTATTAATATAGAATTTATATCATATAGAATTTTATATTTCATATTTTGGTTTTGATTTTTTTTTATTTCAGTTTATTTAATTTCAGTTTCATTTTTATGTGCTTTTGTCTTTTCTTTTTATTTATCTTTATTTTAAGTTGTAGTCATTTTAGTTCTTCAACTTAAACTGATTTCATATAGTTCATATAAATATATCAAATACAAAATAAATGTAAAACATTCTCCATTTTCATTTCAGTTTTATTTAAAGTTTTAGTAATTTTGTTGTTTTTTTATCATTACGTGTGAGAGTGAGTGTGTGTGTGAGAGTGTGTGTGTGTGTGTGTGAGTGAGTGTGTGAGTGTGTGTGTGAGAGTGAGTGTGTGAGTGAGTGAGTGTGTGTGTGTGTGTGTGAGAGAGAGAGAGAGAGAGTGAGTGTGTGTGAGAGAGAGAGTGAGTGTGTGTGTTTGTGTGTGTGTGTATGAGATAGTGAGTGTGTGTGTGTGTGTGTGTGAGAGAGAGTGTGTGTGTGTGTGTGTGTGAGAGAGAGAGAGAGAGAGAGAGTGAGTGTGTGTGTGTGTGTGTATAATTTTTTTAAATTAAATTCCAGATTTAGTTCTAGTTATTTTAGTATTTCACGTTAAACTAAATTAAAATGATACATGTTTCCTTTCCCCAACTGGATGAAATCAGTTTTTTTAATGGTTTTTCATTTTAGTTTCAGTTTTAGTTAACTATAACATGAGTTAAACTGGTTTAAATGGTTTCTTGTATGTTATTGAGCTCCAGTTTTAGCATCTGTTTAATACTGTTACAAAACCGAGAATCTTGCAGAATCCTCCTTTACTTTTCTATACTGTCTCAAAGTAACCACAGTTTTAGTGTGTTAATAAAAATAGTTATTCATATAGCACCTGTCATACAGTCAAACCTAAATTTATTCAGACACTTCAACATTTCTCACATAATCACAGTTTATTGGCTGTAGTTTAGAAAATGGTAATAAAATATGAGAAGAGCTCCGAGTTAAACTGTGTCAGAACAAACTCCTCTTGATAATGTCAGATAACTTTGATAGAAAGGTCTGAAATGAATTCGGTTGAATATCTATCAGATGTTAAATTTAAGAACACAATTAGATCAAACCAATTTAGCTCAACTAATTACCAAGCAGTGCTTCATTCTGTTCAGTCTGTGGTGTAAAAAGCTTGCATTAGCAATTAAAGAGAAAACACTTGAGCAAAACATGCTCAGCTCAAAGTGTCTGGATCATTTTTGCTCCCAAATTTCACTGTTAGTCCGCTGTATGAAGACTTTTGGGTATAATACGTCACAGTTTACTTTATTTTGCTATCCTCACTTACATAAATGAACTATAGTGTCCTGCATCCGCTAAGTAAAAAAAACATCAAAAATTATATCTGCTATCTGAATAATTTTTGGTTTGACTGTAGTGTACATGCACAGCTCAACGGGTTTTGCAGTGTGAAGGAGTAACTGGTAAATTGGAGGAAACTGTGGTTATATGGGTAATGCTCATAGATCTGAATGTTTATCTCTCGTCTCAAACATTACACTGATGCAGGAAGTCTGTAAGAACCGCAGCCTCTCAGGAGGTCATGACCTCTGACCTCAGTCAGTCGCATGAAAGGGGTCAGGGAGACGCACTGATCTCCACTAAACACTTCCTGTTCCTGTGTCCAGCTGTATACCGCGTACTCCTCCGCCTGTCTCTGAAGACGACCCACCGCCCGCTCCCGAGTCATGTGACTCCTCCGGCCAGCGGGGGGCGACGGAGGACGGCTGTGATGCTCAGATGCCGGCGGTCAGACCGCTGAAGACCGACCCCGGCAAAGTGCCCAAATGGCTCAAACTGCCAGGTGTGTTCAAGAGTTTCATATTTCATATGTTTGATGTAATATATCGGCATCTCCCCGATATGAAAAGTTATGTCTTCATTATTGTTTATTTAATTCTAACAAATAGTTGTTTTTTATTAAACTAACCAAAACTAAAAATAATTTGTTTATAATTTCCGCACAGGAGAGACTTGGTGTTGTTCCCAAACATAATATATCGGTATCGGCTGTCGGCCAAAATGAGCTGAAAAAAATACAATACCGTACATCCCTAATTCTTATGTTTTTGCTCAACAAGGCTGCATTTATTTGATTAAAAAACAAAAATATTGTGAAATATTAATACAATTAAAAATAATTAATTTATTCATATTTTTATCACAATTTTGACTTAATATTCTGAATTTCATTTTATTTAAAAGTTCAGAATTTATATTTCACAATTCGTGCCCTAATGGCTCAAACTGCCAGGTGTGTTCAAGAGTTTATTGCCGATTTCATATTTCATATGTTTGATTTCAGACAAACTCCACTAGAAAGCGCACTGACACTAGTGTTCATACGTCTGGAGTCGTGAGATAATCTAATTAGGGATGCACGATATTATCGGAACGATATCAGAATCAGCTGATAATGGATTAAAATGTAAATATCGGCATTGCCCCGATATGAAAAATTATGTCTTCATTATTGTTCATTTAATTCTAACAAATAAGTTTTTGTTCAAAACTAACCAAAACTAAAAATAATTTGTTTATAATTTCCGCACAGGAGAGACTTGGTGTTGTTCCAAACATAATATATCGGTATCGGCTATTAGCCAAAATGAGTTGGAAAATATCGGGATATCGGTAAAAATCCAATACCGTGCATCCCTAATTCTAATGTTTTTGCTCAACAAGGCTGCATTTATTTTATTAAAAAATAGTAATATTGTGAAATATTAATACAATTTAAAATAATTAATTTATTCATATTTTTTATCACAATTTTGACTTAATATTCTGAGTTTAGATCTTGCAATTCTGAATTTTATTTAAAAGTTCAGAATTTATATTTCACAATTCTGAATTCATTTTTGAAATTCTGCCTTTATATTTCAAAATAGTTTTATCTTAATTGTGACATTATTTAGAAATTTCGAATTTGTATTTTGAAAATACAATTTTTCAATATATTTTCTCACAATTCTGACTTTTTATTGAAATTCTGATGTTATTTTGAAATTCTAGCTTTATATTTTCCAATTCGGACGTTATATCTTGCAATTCTGATTTTAAATCCAAATTCTGACTTTATATTTTCCAGGTTTGACTATATTATGCAATTCTGACTTTATATTTAAATTCTGACTTTATACCTTGTGAAAAAAAAAAAATCTGAATTATGTGATGTTGCAATCATTTTTTTTATTTTTCTATCCCGTAGTCTAAACAGGCTATCATAGTTTAATATAGGAAATATGTATTGAAAAAAAATATTAGATTTTCCTCTTTTTGACTCCTGTTGTTGTTGTTTTTTCTTGTGTTTTTTCAGGTAAGAAGTGAGGTTTGATCGGTGCAGGAGGACGAGAGCGTTCGGATGCTCCATCAGTAGATCAATAGTTTGACAGTAATTCATGCAAACCTGCATCAATTAAACACACGATGATAATTGCCAATTGAGTTCTTCTCTTTATTTCTGACATCAATATTCCTGGTTGAATTCTGAAATAAAAATTCTATGCAGATGTATTAAAGAGACAAAACAAAATAATACAAATTGGGGGAAAAAATCCATAACAAAATGACTAAAACTAAAATAAAAATGACCCTGAGGTCACGTTTAGTTTTTGAATGGACGTCTTTAGGAGGATGCTTTGAAGTGATGGTTCCCGGCGTCTGAAGGAACTTCAGTGTCCAGAGCTTGGTCTCTGTTAACTAGCTGTTGACCGGGTTAATGACGACCAGCTGCGCTCGTGTTTAACCTACTAACTACTAAACACTTCATCCTCATCCTCATCCTCATCCGGCACACTGCACTGAAAATACACTTCAGCTTTATTACTGTTAACTCAAACTATTATTCACCATTTTCATTCAGTGAAATAAAATAAAATACAAATATTAGATTAAAATGAAAAAATGTTGCCATGGCAGCTGACTGAAATGAGATGAAATAAAAATGGTTGTAATTCCTAAGCATTTTATGTTATATTTTTATTCAAAGCTTAAAGTCTGCACTTCAATTTCATTGTTTCATTTTAATTCTATTCTGGTGCCATACAGAGGCGAAATTATGAAAATTGTGTCTGTGTCCAAATATGGACCTAGCTGTATTTGTGTATATATACTGTATATACAGTTAGTTGAAGTGTGTGATTTGTCAAAATGATAGCCTCTCATTGCTTTGTGTTTGTCTTATGAATAATTCATAACCATACACCATACAAGGGCTAATATGGTAAACTAAAGCCATAACAAAAAACATTACTTGAAATAAACATTACCTGAAATCTATATTTTTAAATGTAAGCTTTATTATTTTATTTTAGCTAGTTGCCAATGAGTAGCCTTGATTGAGTTTGAGGTTCTTCTGATGTATTTTGGTGGCTGTTTGTGTCCCTCTGCTGGACGTTTGTAGCTCTTTTTCAGACGTGTGTGTGTGTGTGTGTGTGTGTGTGTGAGAGAGAGAGTGTGTGTGTGTGAGAGAGAG
>NW_015506126.1:95141-96794 GCF_001515645.1 Sinocyclocheilus grahami | reverse complement strand
ATTCTGAATTCATTTTTGAAATTCTGCCTTTATATTTCAAAATAGTTTTATCTTAATTGTGACATTATTTAGAAATTTCGAATTTGTATTTTGAAAATACAATTTTTCAATATATTTTCTCACAATTCTGACTTTTTATTGAAATTCTGATGTTATTTTGAAATTCTAGCTTTATATTTTCCAATTCGGACGTTATATCTTGCAATTCTGATTTTAAATCCAAATTCTGACTTTATATTTTCCAGGTTTGACTATATTATGCAATTCTGACTTTATATTTAAATTCTGACTTTATACCTTGTGAAAAAAAAAAAATCTGAATTATGTGATGTTGCAATCATTTTTTTTATTTTTCTATCCCGTAGTCTAAACAGGCTATCATAGTTTAATATAGGAAATATGTATTGAAAAAAAATATTAGATTTTCCTCTTTTTGACTCCTGTTGTTGTTGTTTTTTCTTGTGTTTTTTCAGGTAAGAAGTGAGGTTTGATCGGTGCAGGAGGACGAGAGCGTTCGGATGCTCCATCAGTAGATCAATAGTTTGACAGTAATTCATGCAAACCTGCATCAATTAAACACACGATGATAATTGCCAATTGAGTTCTTCTCTTTATTTCTGACATCAATATTCCTGGTTGAATTCTGAAATAAAAATTCTATGCAGATGTATTAAAGAGACAAAACAAAATAATACAAATTGGGGGGAAAAATCCATAACAAAATGACTAAAACTAAAATAAAAATGACCCTGAGGTCACGTTTAGTTTTTGAATGGACGTCTTTAGGAGGATGCTTTGAAGTGATGGTTCCCGGCGTCTGAAGGAACTTCAGTGTCCAGAGCTTGGTCTCTGTTAACTAGCTGTTGACCGGGTTAATGACGACCAGCTGCGCTCGTGTTTAACCTACTAACTACTAAACACTTCATCCTCATCCTCATCCTCATCCGGCACACTGCACTGAAAATACACTTCAGCTTTATTACTGTTAACTCAAACTATTATTCACCATTTTCATTCAGTGAAATAAAATAAAATACAAATATTAGATTAAAATGAAAAAATGTTGCCATGGCAGCTGACTGAAATGAGATGAAATAAAAATGGTTGTAATTCCTAAGCATTTTATGTTATATTTTTATTCAAAGCTTAAAGTCTGCACTTCAATTTCATTGTTTCATTTTAATTCTATTCTGGTGGCATACAGAGGCGAAATTATGAAAATTGTGTCTGTGTCCAAATATGGACCTAGCTGTATTTGTGTATATATACTGTATATACAGTTAGTTGAAGTGTGTGATTTGTCAAAATGATAGCCTCTCATTGCTTTGTGTTTGTCTTATGAATAATTCATAACCTTACACCATACAAGGGCTAATATGGTAAACTAAAGCCATAACAAAAAACATTACTTGAAATAAACATTACCTGAAATCTATATTTTTAAATGTAAGCTTTATTATTTTATTTTAGCTAGTTGCCAATGAGTAGCCTTGATTGAGTTTGAGGTTCTTCTGATGTATTTTGGTGTGTCCCTCTGTCCCTCTGCTGGACGTTTGTAGCTCTTTTTCAGACGTGTGTGTGTGTGTGTGTGTGTGTGTGAGAGAGAGTGTGTGAGAGTGTGTGAGAGAGAGAGTGTGTGTGTGTGAGAGAGAG
>NW_015506126.1:89075-94742 GCF_001515645.1 Sinocyclocheilus grahami | reverse complement strand
TTTGTGAGAGAGTGTGTGTGTGTGTGTGTGTGTGTGTGTGTGTGTATGTGTGTATTTTCTCCAGATGGCAGAGCAGACCCACAAATCCCGCTGAACTACAGCATGTGAATACACTGATCCTTCAGCTGGTGGCGCTGTTGTGTTAAAAACATCCTCTAAAAGTCAGACAGTTATTTGAAACGGGGTTAATTACAGTTATCTAAAAATGAAACCAGAAAAATCTTAGGTAATATGAAATATATATTATTTTATTTATTTATTTACCATTTTTAATTAAACTATTTTTTTAACTTATTTAGTAACTTATTTATTCCTGAACTGAAGGTCAATATTAATATTACTGAAGCATGTTCGTTTCTGGTGTGAGGATCAGTGTCAGAAAATGAGTCCATCTGTTACGGTTTGTGTTTAATTCAGTAAATGAGTCACAGTCGCACCACGATGCTGTTTTTAGAGGATCGTTCCGGCCTCTATCAATAGTCTGTGTGTCACTGCACCTTACCACAGAGAAATATTCATAATCAAAAAAAATGCTAATATTTATTTATTTATTGATAGTCAGAAAAGAAATGCTTAAAATATGCTGGGGTCTTCACCAGGGGGTTGAAAATTATTATTAATATTATTTATTTACTTATATTTATAAAATATTTTTCATATGCAAAAAGTATAAAAAATTATGTATTATGAAGTAAAATTTTACAATTATGCCAGGTGTCTTCAAAAATATTAATTTATTTGTTTGTTTTAAAAATATTTCTATACTCAAAGAAAGTATTAAAAAGTTGTATTAACATATTAATGTATTTTTTATTTTAAAGATATTTATTTCTTTAAAAATTATGTTTATACTCAAAAAATAAATGATTAAAAAACACCATGGGGGGGGGGGTTGAAAATAATTTGTTTGTTTGTTTGTTTATGTTTTATTGCATACTTGGTACAAAATATTTTTATACTAAAAATTATGTATTAAAAAGTATTTAAAAGTGCTAGGGGTCTTTATGGGAGGGTTTGAAAATTATTTATTCATGCATGTATGTATTTATTATTTGTTTAATGTATTTATTTATATTTTAATTATTATTTAAAAATATATATTTTTTAATACATTTTTTAAAAATATTTTTTTTAAATGTATTTTATAAAAAAAAAAAAAAATTTAAAGTAAGTCATATCCAACCGGAAGTCAGCTAAATACATTGCTGTCCCACATTCAACTGCATTATTTAGTCCAATTAAAATGTGTGTGTATGAATTTGGACAACAGTAATGATGTAATGGCTTTGCAATGTGAGCATAAGATAAATACACTAATATTGTAGCCTACTAAGTGTGTATGTTATTTTATGGATCAAGCTTGAAATGCAGCACTCAGATGAATATAAAACATAACAGGGTTCGTCTGTTTCATCTCTCCATCCATAAAGCGTCCTTCTGTGTATCATGAGAAACCTGGACATGAATGGGCTTCAAGGTTAGTAAGGGGTTTTATCAGACTAGTGTGTTTTTCCATCAGCAGCATGTTTTTGTCAAAACAATGTAAGGTTCAAAACGACGCTGGACCCCACTGACTTGCAGACATTTTAAGAATATTTTCTTTTGTGTTTAACAGAATAAAGAACGCCATGAAGAGCGAGTCAATGATGACATTTTGGGTCGAATATTTACTGAGCCTAAAAGATTCCTTTAAAGCAACAGTTCACCAAAAATGGATGCTCTGCAGTGAATGGGTGCCGTCAGAACGAGAGCTAATAAAAACATCACAATAATCCACAGCACTCCAGTCCATCAGTTAACATCTGGAGAAGACAAAAGGTGAAACTAATCCAGCATTAAGACGTTTTTAACTAAAATACATAGAGTCTATAATCCATAATAACGCTTCCTCCAGTGAAAAAGTGCATCTGCTGTTGTCTCTCACATCAAAATCCAGTCACATATGTGTTTAGAGCTGTTTAAACGCTGCTTGATCTGTGCAGATTTCTCTCCTGATTCACACCAGAACACTGACTCACTGGAGGAAGAGTTATTATGGATTATAGACTCTATGTATTTTAGTTAAAAGCATCTTAATGCTGGATTAGTTTCAGCTTTTGTCTTCTCCAGATGTTAACTGATGGACTGGAGTGCTGTGGATTATTGTGATGTTTTTATCAGCTCTCGTTCTGACGGCACCCATTCACTGCAGAGCATCCATTGCTGAGACACTGATGCAGTGCTGCATTTCTCCAAACCTGATGAAGAAACAAACTCACCCTGATCTCGGATGACCTGAGGGTGAGTGATTTTTTATTTATTTTTTTGCGTGCACTGTTCCTTTAAGAGCAGAGACTGTAGTGGTCTCACATATTTAGAGTTCATTCTTCAGAAACCCCGAGTGTCTGCGTGTGTTTATATATAGAATAACTGTGGTTTCTTCTCACAGGTGGCTTCTGACACACATTCCAGCTTCATATCTGCTCTGACGCTCCTCTGGCCCTCCACGACTGGAGATCTTCTGGTTTCTGGATCTGGAAGGTAATTGATCTGATGTTAATGATGCCGCTGAGACTCTGAACAGGTTTTCTGTCTGTCTCTGTGAGAATCGAGTGAGTTTGACGTGTCTGCTTTCTGACAGATCGTGAGTCAGAAATACTTCATGCAGGCCTGAGGAAAAAACTGCAAACCTCAACATCAGCCTCCTGCTGCCGGATCCTCTGATCTAGAACTCCTCCATCATAACAAGACGTCAAATACACTAGCGTTTGGGGTCAGTAGGAGTTTAAATGAATACTTTTATTCATCAGGGCTGCATTAAGTTGATCAAAAGTGACAGTGAAGACATTTATAATGTTACAAAAGATTTCCATTTCAAATAAATTAAAGTTCTGTTAAACTTTCTATTCATCAAAGAATCCTGAAAAAAATGAATCACGAATTTCACACTTTTAGTGTTTTATTTTGATTGTTTGATTTTAACATCATTTGTTTTTTATACATTTGATTCAGAAGCGCCGGATTGTCATAGCAAAGTCAGAATGACCTCCTCTCCTAGGTTCACGAAACGGTCGTCCATAAAATGCATTGCTGTTCTGTTGTAAGTGATCTTAAAGATTCCTAAATGCATCTACTTCCGGAAGGCCAAATAAAGTGCTTTTGCTTTCGTCTAGAAACACACAGCGTCTCCCTGACATGCTGCTTCAACACTAACTGCGGTGACTGAAACCACGCCTTCTTTCTTTGCGTGCACATTTGGGCGCATTATGCTACTATTCCCACATAGTGAGGTAGATATGTGGGGGCGTGTCAGAACGAGCCGTTTTAGGGGGGCGTGGCAGAGTCTTAACTTTGATAAAGAATATCTCTTTGGTTTTGAGACTTTAGTCTTTGCAACTTCAGGGATCTTATCTATGCACAATCAGCTTGTAACACTCCAAAGAGAAAGAACAACTTGAAATCGCATCATATGACCCCTTTAATAATGTTTTATTTCAGTTTTAGTTTTATACCACTACTTCAAACAAACACTGAACGCTTGTATTGTTATTAACTAACATTAACACAGATTAATAAATGTATTGTTCCATGTTCGTCGTCTTGTTGTTGTGTTTGGTTTGTATAAAGCGCGCAAGGTTTATGCGCATTCGCCAAGTCTTCTTCTCCGTTTTACACACAATTACAGCGCCATGTACTGGTCTGGCATGCATCGTTTTGAGTCGGCTTCGTGGTTTCGTGTGTACGCAGATATTTCTTGAGAGGAGGGGGAAAAATATCTGATAGGGAAAGCTCTGGCTTCGTGTGGATGTGGCTTTAGTTGCCAAGGCAATATTTTTCATTTTCATTTACAGTTTTTTTCAACAGCTTACACACATTTTCAAAACTTTGCATCTTTTTCTTCCATAACTTCACACACAAATCCAAGAATTGCACACAAAATGCAAAAAGCCTCTCATCTCTTGCAAAATGAAGCACTGCATTCAAAATATCACAAACACAAACAGCTTTGCCATAACATTAATTCCTGTTAGATTTGTGTGTGTTACATAGAGAACTGTGTGTTGTGTTTTGCAAAAAGTGTTTTCTGAAATTGAAAACTGAGTCAAAGACCGTTAATTAGTGTCTGGTTTTGTAGGTTTGGTGTGTGCTTCTGCTGTTTGAGTGTCAGCTTTCAGAAACTGTGTGACGAGGAAAAATGACACTTTAGTGTGTACGCAGTTGAAAAAAACTAATTTGTTTTTCATGTAATACTTTATTTTATTTCAGAGATTTTAATTGTGTGCTTTTGTCGTTTTTATATATATTTTTAATATTACTATTTGTTTATTTTTATTTTTAAGGATTAGTTTTTATTTATTTTCAGTCTGTAATTTTTGCTCAAAGTTTTTCATCTAATATTTATATTTTATTTTAGATTTTTGTAATGCTAACTCTTTTTATTTTTATTTCAGTTGTATTTTTTATTTATATTCCATTTAGTAATTTTAGTTAGTGCTTCAACTTTAACTTATTTCAGGTTGTTGCCAAAGAAAGATTTCTAATTTTCCTAATATTTATATTTTATTTCATTCCAGATTTATTTTCATTTTACTTAGTTTTAGTCAGTTTGTTAAGAGTTTTTATCATTTTTATTATTATTATTTTAATATTACTATTCAGGTTGAAATTATTTTTATTTCAGTTTTAGTTTTTATCCAGTTAATAATGTTAGTGCTTCAACTAAAATTAGGCAGAATTTCTCATTTTCCTTTAAGGTTTTCCATATTTAATTTGATGTGAAATTGATTTAAATTAACAAATGTGTTTTAATAGCTCTGTAGCTGAAGCTCAGCAGAATTTCTAATATTTCAGCCCGCTTGATGATGCTTTCAGATGCTTTCAGATGCACTGATGTTCAGCTCTGTTGATCACGCTTGACCATGTTTACATCCGTTCAGCAGATCTTCTTCTAAAGTAAGATTAACAGATGTTCCTGTGGAAACCTGGAACTCATCCTGACGTCCTTTAGCGACGCTGCTTGTGTGTCCAGACTGATCCTGCAGCAGCTGCATGGGTTTAGCCCGTCAGCAGATCCCAATCTCCGGCTGAAAGCAGCAAGCTCAGCACATCAGCGCTGCATCTGCAGATCCTCTTCACCTTCATCCTCAGCCGCTTCTCCTCCGTTTGTCATCTAGGCACGGCTATTATTCATCCGTCCTCTGCTCCTCTCTTCTCCTGTCGCGTGATGAATCGGGAGATCTTCTGTTTATTATTCGCTCGTCTGTCTCTTGAAGGTGAAGTGTGGAAGATGCAGAAACATTCGTCTTTCCTGAAAAACTACAGGAGCATCAATGCTGTTGGGAAGCGGAGAGCAATAAAACATTCTCATCAGATCACACTCGTCTTTCGCTAAAGAACTATTTATTTTGCATCAGGGTTATTGTAGTTAAATTAAACTAAAACCATAAAACAATGTTGGTTGCTTAACATAAAATAAACTTGAACTGAAAAAATATACATTTCATTATATGATGTTGTTTCTCCTGGTAAATGCATAAACTAGTGTTATCAGTGTGTGTTTGTGTGTGTGTGTGTGTGTGTGCGCGTGTGTGTGTGTGTGTGTGCGTGTGTGTATGAGTGTGTGAGTGCATGAGTGTGTGTGTATAAGTGTGTGTGTGTGTGTGTGTGTATAAGTGTGTGTGTGTGTGT
>NW_015506126.1:82491-86959 GCF_001515645.1 Sinocyclocheilus grahami | reverse complement strand
GTGTGTGTGTGTGTGTGTGTGTGTGTGTGTGTGTGTGTGTGAGTGTGTGTGTGTGTGTGTGAGTGTGTCCCTCAGGGCGTCTTATTCGTCTTCAGATTCAGTGGAGCCAAACGCCGCTGGGGTTTCCTTCTCCGTATCCATGACCAGTGTGTAGATCACGTTATGGTCTCTGCCTGCATCTTCACAGCGGGAAACGTCACCGTCTGAGTGAGATCAGCAGCGACAGCTGTCAATCAGTAGTCAGAGACGCGCGTGGCTGCGGGGAGCTGTGCTTTACTGTGCAAAGAACCTTCCTGTCAGGAGAGATCAGTGCATGATGTGCAGAGATGAAGCCAGCCAACCCTGATCCTTCACTCGCCATCAACTAACCACTGTTTAACCACAGTATTTGCAGTAAAACCATAGTACTAATTGATGAAGACGCGATGAATCAGAAATAGCAACAGATCCTTTCTTTCAATCATTTAGTGCTCTTAAAGGGTTAGTTCACCTAAAAATGAAAATTAGCCCATAAATTACTCACCCCCGAGGCATCCTAGGTGTATATGACTTTCTTCTTTCAGATGAATCCAGTCGGAGTTATATTAATAATTGTCTTTGATCTTTCAAGCTGTTTAATGCCACTCAGCGGGTGTTGCATGCTTCAGTCCAAAAGAAGTTAAATAAAAAGTGCTCATCCATAAAATAAAAAGTGTCTCTCACGGCTCCGGGGGGTGAACAAAGGCCTCCTGTAGCGAATCAATGCGTTTTTGTAAGAAAAATATCCATATTTAAAATGTAATAATCACTTTAATGTAGCTTGCGCTCACTGTTGTACACAGAAGCAGCTCCGGGCGGATGACGTATGAGAACGCGGAAACGCAGCGGAGAGATCAAAACAAAATAACGGTCACTAATTAGAAGCACAAAACGAGGATTTGTAAAGAAGAATGTCGGAGGATTTGGATATAAGCCAAGAGGAGACTAAAGTAAGGAAACTTTGCTTCTTTTGCTCCTGTTAACAAACGTTGGTTTTCACGAGACTCACCGGCGCATGCGCAGCGCTGAACTCATACGTCATGCTCCCGGAGCTGCTTCTGTGTACAACTGCTGGCGCAAGCTACATTAAAGTGATTATTACGTTTTGAATATGGATATTTTTCTTACCAAAACGTATCGATTCGCTACAGAAGGCCTTTGTTCACCCCCCGGAGCCGTGTGAGACACTTTTTTTATGGATGGGCGCTTTTTATTTAACTTCTTTTGGACTGAAGCATGCAACACCCGCTGAGTGCAATGATAAAGCTTGAAAGATCAAAGACCGTTTTTAATATAACTCCGACTGGATTCGTCTGAAAGAAGAAAATCATATACACCTAGGATGACTTGAGGGTGAGGAATTTAGGGACTGATTTTCAATTTTGGGTGAACCAACCCTTTAAATTCCACCCCTGCAAGCTCATGCTCATATACAGATACTTTCGACAGCCGCGCCCACATCTCAACATCCAATCAACAACTGATGCACAGAACCAAGCCCCGCCCTGCATTTGTTCTTTTTTTTCTAATCCATTTCACTCATAGGTACTTCATGATACAAAAGAAAAGTCTGGCAGGATGAGATATTAACTCTGAGAAAATAAATTCTGAGAAAAAAAAGAGTTAAAACTGCAAGATATAAACTCGCAATTCTGAGAAAATACATTAAAATGGCAAGACATTATCTCGCAATTCTGAGAAAGTTAAAACTGCAAGATATTATCTCTCAATTCTGAGAAAAATAGTTAAAACTACAAGATATTATCTCGCAATTCTGAGAAAAATAGTTAAAACTACAAGACATTATCTCGCAATTCTGAGAAAAATAGTTAAAACTACAAGACATTATCTCGCAATTCTGAGAAAAATAATTAAAACTACAAGATATTATCTCGCAATTCTGAGAAAGTTAAAACTGAAAGATATTATCTCGCAATTCTGAGAAAAATTGTTAAAACTACAAGACATTATCTCGCAATTCTGAGAAAAATAGTTAAAACTACAAGATATTATCTCGCAATTCTGAGAAAAATAGTTAAAACTACAAGATATAAACTCACAATTCTGAGAAAATAAGTTAAAACGACGACATAAACTCACAATTCTGAGAAAAAGTAATAGAACTGCAAGATATTAGAAGTTTACATTTCACAATTCTGTTTCTCCGTTTCATGGAATTCAAATTAAAAAGGTAACTGTGAATTTTCTTCTCGCAATTCTTTTTTTCTCTGAATTGTGAGATTTAAAGACAAAACGCAATTTCATTTTTAAATTTTTTTTAATTCAGTGTTGGAAATGGGCTTCTACACCATAATCGAATGACACAGAAAGTCTCGCACATTCAAATAAAAAATGAATACCATAAAAAATACGGTAAAAATATGCGATTTTGGACGCAGCCAAACAAATTTTCAGGGCGCCTCCTGTGCTTTATTGTGATGATCCCCTCATGCATATTTTTTGACATGCCAGTCAAGTTGAATGAATCAATATTAATTAAAAAGTCATTAAGCGCTCATCTTTTAATTAATTAGAGGCGTTGTTGATCCGAACACACCTGAACGCGGGCTGCTTTTCAATAACAGACCTGTGCGGTCGGGTTCATTAGTATTCGTCTCGTTTCTGCAGACATCAGAGAGTCCCTCGTAAGACCTTCACATCACCTACGAGCTTCCCCTGATAGCACACGTACATCACGGAGATGTCTATCAGACGTCTGCATTTACATCTGGAAGATGTGTTTGCTCACTTGCATCCTATCAGATGTCAAATAAACATCCATTAGATGTCTTTAAGATGTTTATGATTTAGAATGTATGTAAAACTGACATCTTACATTGGGGGATATTTGTAGCAATAGCCAACAATACATTGTATGGGTCACAATTATACATTTCTCTTTTATGCCAAAAATCATTAGGATATTAAGTAAAGATCATGTTCCATGAAGATATTTTGTAAATTTCCTATTGTAAATATATCAAAACTTAATGTTTGATTAGTAATATGCATTGCTAAGAACTTCATTTGAACAACTTTAAAGATGATTTTCTCAATATTTAGATTTTTTTGCACCCTCAGACTCCAGATTTTCAAATAGTTGTATCTCAGCCAAATATTGTCCGATCCTAACAAACCATACATCAGTGGAAAGCTATTTATTCAGCTTTCAGGTATTATTTGTATAATTGACCCTTATGACTGGTCCAGGGTCACAAATAGACATCTCTGTGATGCATGCTATCAGGGACCTGACGCCTCCTTTGTGTGAAAGCCGTTAATCCGGCGGTAATTTTAGTTTTTGCGATACAAGTGGAATAAAGAAAGCACGGGAACGCTGTGTGTGGGTGCCTTCTCTCTTTCTCTCTCTCTCTCTCTTTCCGTGCCAAATGAGCCCCTTAAGAAAAACCGTCAATCTGTGGATTTGGCATCCGTCTCTGTCTAATCACAGTGACAGAAATCGTCGTCCGCGCTTCGCCTGGATTCCTTTTCAGACAGAACTGATTCATGTAGTTGGGTATTTTTAATAAATCTGAGGGGATTTGAGGGAGAAAGCCAATGAGTGTCGGTACGCTCCGGCGGGCACAGAGAGGCATATTGTGCCCACGCCGTGGGACTTTAATTAACTTATTAAAAGAGGAAGACGGGCGAAGTTTGGCTCGCTCGAACTTTCTGTCAAGAAGCGCGAATGTTTCCCGCGTTTCGCCCTGAGGTGAGGCGCTCGCTCAATGGCAGACAGACGGTGAAAATGGCGGAATGAAGGCTGGACAGATGAGTGAGACAGCAGCTGTCTGTATATTTAGCACACAGGCATGAACACTATTCAGACACATTCTCCCTCAGCTGCTCACTAACACACAAGCACATGATGATTAAAACATGCTCCGATATGAACTATACCAAAAACATATGATCGAGTGGACAGGAGAGCTTCCTGTTAAGTTATGAAAATGTTTTTTTTTTTAATATGTTCTCTGAATATATATATATATATTTATATATATATATTTTGGTTATATGTGAACGTGAAAGAAACCTTTAAAGGAACATTCCATTTGATAATTTTGCGAACATTCTGGGAATGTTACTTTTGAGTGTTGTTCAAACAAATCTGAAAAGTGTAACTTTTATTAAGGTTTAAAAAAGTTAGAGGAACATCCAACTAAAATGCTTCATAAAACATTTTGTGGTAACGTTTTGGGAAAAGACGAACTGAACAAACGTTCTGTTGCTGGAAGAATGTTTGTTCATAACTTTGAGAAAACCTTTTTCTGAGAACATTTACATGAAACCAATAAATGGTGTTTTAACTAAGCCGTATTTAATACACTAATATCTACGGCTTCTAAATAACTGACATGATCAAATTTAGCTGTTGCACACAATCTGTCTTCTGTATCTGATTGAGTGTTTTATCCAGTAAAAGCTCTTTTAGTGTAATTGTACAAGC
>NW_015506126.1:78148-81532 GCF_001515645.1 Sinocyclocheilus grahami | reverse complement strand
GTTAAATGTATTTTTATTTCAGGTTTAATTCTATTATTTTAGTTTGAGTTTTTATTTATTTCAGCTAGTAATTTTAGTGCTTCAGCGTAAGCTTATTTAATTTAGTTTCATTGAATCTAATATTTATATTTTATTCTGCTTCAAGTTCATTTCAATTACCAAAAATGTTTTTAATAGTTTTCATTTTAGTTAACAAAAACAAACCTGGTCCCAGTAAGATCTTATTTTGAGTTCAAATTATAGCAAATTGTGCTTTGCAATTTTGACAAGTTGATCAAAAAATGAAATTTAAAAAAGGATATAAATAATTCTGTTGTTTTTGTAATGCAAAACATTTGGTTTTATACAGTGCATTTAGAAATTAAAATTAATACTTGAAATAACATTTATTGCAAGCTCTGTTAGTTTAATAAATGGTTCTGAACAATATTTCTCTCTTTGTTTAAGTGACAATGTTACTTAAACTGCTGTAAATTCACAAATATTATGGTAACACGGTAATTTGTAGGAAGGATTTTATTGTTTTTTTAACAGTTAACTTGTACATGCATGCAAACTATCAGTGTTGTGTGACGTGTCTATATACACGCACACACACACACACACACTCACACACACACTCACTCACTCAATCACACACACACACTCACACACACACACTCACTCATACACACACACTCATACACACACACACACACACACTCACGTACACACAAACACACACACACACTCACTCAATCACACACACACACTCACACACACACACTCACTCATACACACACACACACACGTACACACAAACTCACTCACTCACTCATACACACACACACACACACACACTCACTCACACACACACACACACACACACACACACACACACACACACACACACACTCTCTCTCTCACACACACACACACTCACTCACACACACACACGTGCGCACACACACACACACACACCCACTCATACACACACACGCGCGCACACACACACACTCATACACACACACGCGCCACACACACACACACACACACACACACACACATCCTTTTGTCTACAGGAACTGATGCAATAAGAGCGCTCCGTTGCAAACCCCGCCCTCGCTGCATATACTGCGCTGATTGGTTTGACGCCCCAGCATCTCGTCTCTCATTGGTCCGTTCGCGCGTCAGTCAGAGCGCTGTCCGCTGCACATGGAGGGAAGGAAGCCACGTTGACATCAATTAGTGTTTTTACAGTTTGATAAACTAGAACACCGAACCGAATCTTCCGTTCACCGTGAGTCTCGGCGGAGGTGAGAAAATGTTCAGTTTCCTGAGATGAATCATGATAATGATGTATCAGGCTAGGCTGCAGCATTAGGAAGCATTATTCACATGCACTGATTATACTAACAATAACAACATTTTTAGAATGCATTTCTTTGTGTATATAATAACAGTATTACTGTAGTTGATGTACAATGAAATAAACACATTTTACAAATGGTCTTGATGTTGCAATGTAGCAAATAATATGTAATCGATGCTACAATGTAACAACTTTAAGTGCAGTTGATGTTGCAGACATATTGTAACTTTTAAAATTCTCCTCCAGCTTTATAATGACACAGATTCTGTTTTAAGAATACATCAGGGCACTGTCAATGCCAAGGTCATGGTTTAGAGTTCCAGTGAATGCATGAACTGAATAAGTTTAAGTTGCTTTGGATGAAGTGTGTGATATATATGTATATATATATATTTTGTAATTAATATTTTCTTGTGCTCGTGTTTTGTCAGGTGTGTGGTTATCATCAGGATGAGTGTGGGCTTCATCGGAGCGGGTCAGCTGGCACATGCCCTGGTCAAGGGCTTCACAGCGGCGGGTCAGAACCGGGTCAAGATGACCATACTCTAACACTAATGAACTTTAGTCTCACGACTGATCAGAATTGTGTTTACATCCGCTACTGGCCAAAAGCTTGAAAGAAGTCTCTTCTGCTCAGCAAGGCTGCATTTATTTAATCAAAAATACTGTAAAAATTGTTTTCTATGTGAATCTCTGTTAAAGTGTAATGTATTTCTGTGATGCGCAGCTGTATTTTCAGCATCATTCCTCCAGTCTTCAGTGTCACATGATCTTCAGAAATCAGTATAATTTTCATTCTCATATTTTTGTGGAAACCATAATATTAACGCGAAAGTCTAGTCATCTTAAAAAATTTTTTTTTTAAAAATGTTTTTATTCATCTAGGACGCATTAAATTGATCAAAAGTGACAAAGACATCTATAATGTGACAAAAGATTTCTATTTCAAATAAATGCTGTTCTTCTGAACTTTCTGTTCATCTGTGAATCCTGAAAAATTAAATGTATCACGGTTTCCACAAAAATATTGTGCAGCACGACTGTTTTCAACATTGATAATAATCAGAAATGTTTCTGGAGCAGCAGATCAGCATATTATACTGATTTCTGAAGATCATGTGACACTGAAGACTGGAGTAATGATGCTGGAAATACAGCTGCGCATCACAGAAATACATTACAGTTTAACAGAGATTCACATAGAAAACAGCTGTTTTACATTATAATAATATTTCACTATTTTTAAGTATTTTTGATTAAATAAATGCAGCCTTGCTGAGCAGAAGAGCATATATTTTGACCAGCAGTGTGTTGTAGTTCTGTGATTCATGCAGTTCAACAGTTCACAGTGTCCACGTCTGTCAAGCTCCTAAAATAACAAACCATACAATTAATGTGACATCGTTGTATTTATTCCACGTCTTGCTATTGTTTTTGGTTTCTGAATCTGTCCAAAGCTCATATTTCATCCTCATTTGTCTGTTTTTCAGGTGTAATTGCTGCGAACAGAATTACAGCAAGTTCACCGGACACAGATCTGCCGACAGTCTCCAGCCTACGGGTGTGTAAACCTGAACTCTGTGAGACTGTGAGTGTGAGACTGTGAGTGAGAGTGTGAGACTGTGAGTGAGAGTGTGAGACTGTGAGTGAGAGTGTGAGACTGTGAGTGAGAGTGTGAGACTGTGAGTGAGAGTGTGAGACTGTGAGTGAGAGTGTGAGACTGTGAGTGAGAGTGTGAGACTGTGAGTGAGAGTGTGAGACTGTGAGTGAGAGTGTGAGACTGTGAGTGAGAGTGTGAGACTGTGAGTGAGAGTGTGAGACTGTGAGTGAGAGTGTGAGACTGTGAGTGAGAGTGTGAGACTGTGAGTGAGAGTGTGAGACTGTGAGTGAGAGTGTGAGACTGTGAGTGAGAGTGTGAGACTGTGAGTGAGAGTGTGAGACTGTGAGTGAGAGTGTGAGACTGTGAGTGAGAGTGTGAGACTGTGAGTGAGAGTGTGAGACTGTGAGTGAGAGTGTGAGACTGTGAGTGAGAG
>NW_015506126.1:75003-75420 GCF_001515645.1 Sinocyclocheilus grahami | reverse complement strand
GAGTGAGAGTGTGAGTGTGAGACTGTGAGTGAGAGTGTGAGACTGTGAGTGAGAGTGTGAGACTGAGTGTGAGACTGAGTGCGAGTGTGAGTGCGAGTGCGAGTGCGAGTGCGAGAGTGCGAGTGCGAGAGAGAGTGCGAGAGTGCGAGTGCGAGTGCGAGAGAGAGTGCGAGAGTGCGAGTGCGAGAGAGAGAGTGCGAGAGTGCGAGTGCGAGAGAGAGAGTGCGAGTGCGAGAGCGAGCGAGTGTGAGAGAGCGAGCGAGAGAGAGAGAGAGAGCGAGCGAGAGAGAGAGAGAGCGAGCGAGTGAGTGAGAGAGAGTGTGTGTGTGTGTGACTGTGAGAGAGAGAGTGCGAGTGAGTGTGAGAGAGTGCGAGTGAGTGTGAGAGAGTGTGTGTGTGTGTGACTGTGAGAGTGAG
>NW_015506126.1:68513-74466 GCF_001515645.1 Sinocyclocheilus grahami | reverse complement strand
GGGTGGGAGTGTGAGTGTGAGACTGTGAGTGTGAGACTGTGAGTGAGAGTGTGAGACTGTGAGTGAGAGTGTGAGACTGAGTGTGAGACTGAGTGTGAGACTGAGTGTGAGTGTGAGTGCGAGTGCGAGTGCGAGAGAGAGTGCGAGAGTGCGAGTGCGAGAGTGCGAGTGCGAGAGAGAGAGTGCGAGAGTGCGAGTGCGAGAGAGAGAGTGCGAGTGCGAGAGCGAGCGAGTGTGAGAGAGCGAGCGAGAGAGAGAGAGAGAGCGAGCGAGAGAGAGAGAGAGCGAGCGAGTGAGTGAGAGAGAGTGTGTGTGTGTGTGACTGTGAGAGAGAGAGTGCGAGTGAGTGTGAGAGAGTGTGTGTGTGACTGTGAGAGTGTGACTGTGAGTGAGAGTGAGTGTGAGTGTGTGTGTGTGTGAGTGTGTGAGTGAGTGTGTGTGTGTTGAGCCGTCTGCTGTTTATAGCACAGACCCTTTTTCTGTCAGTAAACATTGCGAGGTTTTTCTGTGGAGGAAGAAAGATTCCCAACCGCTTCACTAATTCTAGCTATGAAGTTTGTTAGCTTGTTTTTTTAACAATGACTGGAGAAAATCCAATTTGACCTGCACATGTAAGGTCACTCTCTGTCCGGGACCACGATTGTTATTTGAAAAGATTAACTTTATAACGGACGAAACCAGATTGGCCGACCAACACGCTCACGATCTGACAGGATTAGCTCGAGTGTCGAGTAAAGAGAAACTCACCCGTGTCTGTCTATCATGAAGATTTCAGTTTCAGCACGCGACTATTTTACAGCTACATGAGTGAACTGGGCCAAAATACAAAACAAGTTAAACATTTAATGTGATGGATATATTATTTGAAGATGAATGTATCATGTAACCAGTGTTGGGTGTGACTAGTTACTAAGTAATTGGTTACTGTAATTTAATTACTTTTCCCTTGAAAAAGTAAAGTAAGGGATTACTCTTATTTTATCTGTAATTTAATTACAGTTACTTCTTATGTAATTGAACTTAATGCTGTGTATAGACTGTAGAACAATACAATAGTGGATTTACCATTAAAATGTAAAGTCTAACCTTAAAATGCATGCTTTTTATGTACCCTTCTCACTTTAAATATATTTTAAGTTAGGTTTCTCATATTTTAAGCTCCTTATTTGGCCGAATCTGTGCTGGTTTGAATCGGCCGCCTCCAGTTTTCTCTTTGTTTTGCCTCCAGCTAGCGCTGTGACGTAATTGTGATGTTGGCCCAAGAAGGGTCTGTAACAAGTTCCTTCTCTTCCTCGATGCTTTCTCAGAAAATGGGCATCAGTTTCACTACGAGCAACAAAGAAGCGGCACACAAGAGCGACGTTCTGTTCCTGGCCGTCAAACCGCACATCATCCCGTTCGTTCTGGATGAAATCGGTCCAGATATCGAGGACCGTCATCTGATCGTCTCCTGCGCCGCTGGAGTCACTATCAGCTCCATTGAGAAGGTGAGAAACACGATTGCTTTACTAATGCACTGAGTGCTGTTGATGACGCTATTAACAACTCGTTTAGTTCTCTACACACCTGTGGGTTTAAAGGAATAGTTCATGCAAAAATAAACATTAGTTACTGCATCAGTGTCTCAGCAATGGATGCTCTGCAGTGAATGGGTGCCGTCAGAATGAGAGTCCAAACAGCTGATAAAAACATCACAATAATCCACAGCACTCCAGTCCATCAGTTAACATCTAGAGAAGACAAAAGCTGAAGTTTTTAACTATGAGTCCATAATCCATAATAACGCTTCCTCCAGAGAAAAAGTGCATCTGCTGTTGTCTCTCACATCAACATCCAGCCACATATTAGTTTAGAGCTGTTTAAACGCTGCTTGATCTGTGCAGATTTCTCTCCTGATTCACACCAGAACACTGACTCACTGGAGGAAGAGTTATTATGGATTATAGACTCATATAAAAATTTCTTAATGCTGGATGTGTTTCAGCTTTTGTCTTCTCCAGATGTTAACTGATGGACTGGAGTGCTGTGGATTATTGTGATGTTTTTATCAGCTTTTGGGACTCTCATTCTGACGGCACCCATTCACTGCAGAGCATCCATTGCTGAGACACTGATGCAGTGCTACATTTCTTGTAACCTCGCATAACACGCATTCCATCTCATTAATTATGCTGAAGCTCGTCTCTCCCTCAGGTTATGCATTTTTCTCTTTTATCAAACACATCAGCGTTTTTTCCTCTGTATTGTTGGACGAAGCTATGAATCCCGAAGGAAACTATTATATGCTGTGATTTTCTATCAGTCGGTGTGTATTGACCGCTGCTCGTTCAGCTTCTGTTCTCTGCACTCTCTGTTTTGATCGTCTCTCTTATTTTCTCCGTCTGACTAAATGCAGTTTCTTCATCACCATGATTGTTTTGCATGGAGTTCTGAAGCTCAACAGCAGGGTTCTGGAAGTAGAAATCACATTTGTTTGTTTCCATAGAGGTTTTTAACTGTAAAGAAGGAAACTATCAAGACCGGCATGTCATGAGCTCTGAGGTTGTAAAGTATTGTTCTGTTTGTTTGCATTTTTATATTTTTTTTATATTTACTTTTTAATAGTTTATTTTTGTATTTCATGTTTTCACTTTAAAATTAGTTAAAATTATAGTTACTAATAAATTTTAAATTAAATACTTCCCTTTTTTCTAACTTTTTTTTTTTAAGGTTATTTTTGTACCTAAACTCAGTTTATTTCAGCTAGTTGTGAAGGCAGCATTTCTCATGCAGTGTTTTAAGATCATTGAGATGCTATTTTAGTTTTGATTAATATTCTGAATTGTTTTTTTTTTTATATGTTTTCGGCTTTCATAACTTAAAGGGTTAATTCACCCAGAAATGAAAATTAGGCTGCGTTAAACTCACCCCCGAGGCATCCTAGGTGTATATGACTTTCTTCTTTCAGACGAATCCAGTCAGAGTTATATAAAAAATTGTCTTTGATCTTTCAAGCTGTTTAATGGCACTCAGCGGGTGTTGCATGCATCAGTCCAAAAGCAGTTAAATAAAAAGCGCCCATCCATAATAAAAAGTGTCTCACACGGCTCCGGGGGGTGAACAAAGGCCTCCTGTAGCGAATCCATGCGTTTTTGTAAGAAAAATATCCATATTCAAAACGTAATAATCACTTTAATGTAGCTTGCGCCAGCAGTTGTACACAGAAGCAGCTCCGGGAGCATGACGTATGAGGTCAGCGCTGCGCATGCGCCGCTCAGAAGTGATGAACGCGGAAACGCAGCGGAGAGATCAAAACAAAACAACGGTCACTAATTAGAAGCACAAAATGAGGATTTGTAAAGAAGAATGTCGGAGGATTTGGATATAAGCCAAGAGGAGACTGGTTTTCCTTTGCTAAAGTAAGGAAACTTTGCTTCTTTTGCTCCTGTGGGGACATAATTACTGATTATAATGACTTATACTGTCTTTTTACACGTTGCGTTGCATCGCGCCGCGTAAACCTAAAACCATGTCTGCATTTGTGATCGGAGAAATGACAAACAACAAGCGCTACTCTACACTGCCTAAAACTCACGTTTGAATCATCAGTGGCAAATTCTTTAAATTCAGACTCTGAGTCAGAACAGCCGGCATTGTAGTCTACTCTCCCAGGATCAGGAAACAGTCCTCCATAAAGTGTGCTGCACACATCTGAATATTTGGGTTGAAGTGTTCTGGAACAGTGTTGTAAATACAACTTAACCACTGATTTCTAGTCGTGTCCTCTTTTGGAAGAACAAACAAAGTAGCTTCGCTTTCACAACGAAACACACAGCGTCTTCACGACATGACGGCGGCGGCAACAATACTACAGCGAGAATAAAAGTTACACCTTCTTTCTTTACGTGAACATTTGGGCAGTGTAATGCAAATCTTCCCACATAGTGATGTAGACGTGGGGGCGTGTTAGAACGAGCCGTTTTAGGTAGATGTGGCTGACTCTGAACTTTTATAAAGAATATCTCTTTGGATTTGAGACTTTAGTCTTTGCAACTTTACAGATCTTCTTTATGCACCAAGAGCTTGTTACACCTAGGATGCCTCGGGGGTGAGTAAAACACAACCTAATTTTCATTTTTGGGTGAACTAACCCTTTAAGTGAACATTTTAGTAATTTTGTTGTTTTTTGTCATTTGTATTAATCCATAGTTTTTTTTGTTTTTAAATAGTCATGAATGCAGATGAATAATCACACGTCTGTGTGTGTGTGTGTGTGCAGAAGCTGCTCCAGTACCGAGCGGCTCCTAAAGTGATGCGCTGCATGACGAACACGCCGGTGGTGGTGCGCGAGGGAGCGACGGTTTACGCCACAGGAACTCATGCCGAGGTGGAGGACGGGAAGCTCCTGGAGCAGCTGATGGCCAGCGTGGGCTTCTGCACCGAAGTGGAGGAGGATCTGATCGACGCCGTGACGGGCCTCAGCGGCAGCGGACCTGCTTACGTGAGCGTTTATCCCAGAAACCACTGCAACTACATACTGCACTGATTTGAATGTAGATCAACTACAGCTCAAAAGAGTGGAATAAATCAAATGTTTAGAAGGAAGTCTCTTCTGCTCACCAAGGCTGCATTTATTTGATCAAAAATTTAAAAAATTGTGAAATATTAGTAATGCACAACTGTGTTCAACATTGATAATAATCAGAAATGTTTCTCGAGCAGCAGATCAGCATATTATACTGATTTCTGAAGATCATGTGACACTGAAGACTGGAGGAATGATGCTGAAAATACAGCTGCACATCACAGAAATACATTACAGTTTAACACATATTCACATAGAAAACAGCTGTTTTACATTACAATAATATTTCACTATTTTTAACATATTTTTGATCAAATAAATGCGGCCTTGGTGAGCAGAAGAGACATAAACATGACATCTTAATTCCAAAGTTTTGACTGGTAGTTTAACATTTAATGGATGTATTTTAAAAATATTATTAATCCTAATCAGTATTCATCTTAAATGTCTGTTAAAAAGTTTTTTTTCCAATATGAAAGTAGCCCTGCTCCAGACATGGTGTTTAAAATAAACCAACAATAACTGTGTGTCTAGAGATGATGTAAAGCACATGTGTTTGTCAGGCGTTCACGGCTCTTGATGCTCTGGCTGACGGCGGGGTGAAGATGGGGTTGCCACGGCGACTGGCGGTCAGGCTGGGAGCTCAAGCTTTATTGGTACTTCACGTCACATGACTCCGGCTCTCATGCAGTGCATGATGCAAACATTACACACATTCTTAAACTTCTTATTGTAACATAAAAGGTGTTTAAAGTAGTGTTTTGGGTCATTCTGCTTCGGCACAGTATCTCAAACGAACTCGAACCGAAAGCACAATATGCTTCATCTCTTCATCAAGTCTGTTTCAAAGTGAAGCACACACTTGGTTCAGACGATCGGCTCGTGATCCGGTGTTTTCTGCGTCTCAGAGCGACTCGTTCACACTGAATGAATGCGGTCCACTCCTTTATTTCACCTGCTGTGAGTTTAGCGCGCGTTTGGGAACGCAGCAGACACCAGTTATGCTTTATTTTCACGGCAGATGATGACAGCGTTTCTCTAGATTTGTAGCGAGACGTGTTTTTGTAATCCTGTTTTCACTGAAGCTGGAGTTTCCTTCTAAATAAAAGCTTAAAGTGCAGCATGAATCGCTGACAGCTAGCGGTTTAAACGCAGGCCAGATTCACAAGATCTCTCTCAAGTGTAGAAAGTAGGAAAGAAGTATTGTTATTTCTCTACTGTAGTGTAAAGCTCAAATAATATACCTATGAGACATTCATTTGCATTTATTTTACAGTGCAATTGTTTCACAATATATGGCTATTACTGTTATTATAATAATTAGTTTATCTTCCTAAAACAGCAGTGTGAGTGTAATTTAGACTGAGACAGTAGATCACAAATAAAAAG
>NW_015506126.1:45948-50089 GCF_001515645.1 Sinocyclocheilus grahami | reverse complement strand
TTAAACTTCTTATTGTAACATAAAAGGTGTTTAAAGTAGTGTTTTGGGTCATTCTGCTTCGGCACAGTATCTCAAACGAACTCGAACCGAAAGCACAATATGCTTCATCTCTTCATCAAGTCTGTTTCAAAGTGAAGCACACACTTGGTTCAGACGATCGGCTCGTGATCCGGTGTTTTCTGCGTCTCAGAGCGACTCGTTCACACTGAATGAATGCGGTCCACTCCTTTATTTCACCTGCTGTGAGTTTAGCGCGCGTTTGGGAACGCAGCAGACACCAGTTATGCTTTATTTTCACGGCAGATGATGACAGCGTTTCTCTAGATTTGTAGCGAGACGTGTTTTTGTAATCCTGTTTTCACTGAAGCTGGAGTTTCCTTCTAAATAAAAGCTTAAAGTGCAGCATGAATCGCTGACAGCTAACGGTTTAAACGCAGGCCAGATTCACAAGATCTCTCTCAAGTGTAGAAAGTAGGAAAGAAGTATTGTTATTTCTCTACTGTAGTGTAAAGCTCAAATAATATAGCTATGAGACATTCATTTGCATTTATCTTACAGTGCAGTTGTTTCACAATATATGGCTATTACTGTTATTATAATAATTAGTTTATCTTCCTAAAACAGCAGTGTGAGTGTAATTTAGACTGAGACAGTAGATCACAAATAAAAAGAGGGTTGAGTCTCCTTTAAAGTTCAGCTACAAGCCAATTCACTGACTTTCTTCACACTTAAGTTTTCTTAGTTAAGAACAAGTGTTGCAGCTCTTCATTCTGAACTCTCAAAGTGCATTAGATAGAATAATTTAACTTTAAAATGTTAAAAAAAAAATCTCTTTCCCAATTCTTTTCTCTTTTTTGTTGTTAAATATCGTATCGTGAGCTTCATATCGTGATATTATCGCATCTTGAAATTTTGATATGGTCACATCCCTATTTATTACAGAAGTGTACGCTCTCTTTGTGCACTGTGTCCATCACCAGTGCGGTGCATGTTTGTAGCGTGCTCTTTATTCTGTCTTAGGGAGCAGCTAAGATGCTTCTGGACTCGGAGCAGCACCCGGGACAGCTAAAGGACAACGTCTGCTCACCAGGTGGCGCTACCATCCACGCACTGCACTTTCTGGAGAGCGGAGGCTTCCGGAGTCTCCTCATCAACGCCGTGGAGGCCTCCTGCATCCGGACCAGGTGACCTCAGCTGCTTTACCCTAAAGAGGGCAAACCATAAAGAGACATCAGATTAATTTAATTTATTGCTATTTTCCAACTTATTGGGACTCATGGTTTTTTTTCTAAACTTGACTCTTATATGTGTCCCTGCAGCACAAAAGCAGTGTTAAGTCGCTGGGGTATATTTGTAGCAATAGCCAACAATACATTGTATGGGTCACAATTATACATTTCTCTTTTATGCCAAAAATCATTAGGATATTAAGTAAATATCATGTTCCATGAAGATATTTTGTAAATGTCCTACCGTAAATATATCAAAACTTAATGTTTGATTAGTAATATGCATTGCTAAGAACTTCATTTGAACAACTTTAAAGATGATTTTCTCAATATTTAGATTTTTTTGCACCCTCAGATTCCAGATTTTCAAATAGTTGTATCTCAGCCACATATTGTGCTATCCTAACAAACCATACATCAATGGAAAGCTTATTTATTCCGCTTTCAGATGATGCACAAATCTCAATTTCAAAAAATGGACCCTTATGACTGGTTTTGTGCTCCAGGGTCACATATTTGATTGTAATGTTTGTATCGCCGCTCCTTTGTTGGTATAAATTCACTGAAAACAGAACATTTGTATATCAATGCTTGTTACAGCATGGTTGTAATTCCTGAATGCTTTGGAATACAGACCTAACGTTGGTCTCTTTTTAAAGAAGACACGCAAGAAGTGAAAGCATTTGAAAAAAAAAAAAAAAAGTATAAAAAAGTTATGGAAGTTTAGGTTTACACTAAAGATAATGTAGTTTTTATTTTATATAAATGTTGCACTCTAAAATTGCTATAAAGTCACATGCCTAACCAAGTTATGTTCCAAATTTGAAGTTGATATCTCAAAAATTGTGGTTCCTGTGAGATTTTGTTTGGGCGCTATACCAAAAATAGCCTCTGGGTTACACCCAAACTCTAGTGAATCATTCTGATGCGGTTTTCTGTCTCAAATCAATCAGTTTCTGTCACAATATCCCTTCTATTACAAAACGGTTACCAAATATGGAAACTTTACTGTCAGACTTTTCCAACGGTATGCATTTAGTCAGGATTACAAAAAGATTTGATTTTCTAGAACACAAGCCAGAAAATCTCAGGGTCTATATATGTATGTTTTATATCTTGATTTGTTCCCCTAAAAGGGCGACGTATCCCCGAGATACAAACATTTAGTGACAGATTATAAAAAAGTAAGCATTCATAAAATTTCAATGTAAACCTAATAAGTTAATGCTGAACAACAGCTGATGGCCTTATGGATTATGCATGTTTGTTCATTAGTTTTTCAATTTTAAAAAGTGTTCAATTACTTTCATGCTGTTTACTGTCAGAAAACAATTGCAAATAATTTACCTTTAGGGGTACAGCAGTCTGTAAAGCCTTAAAATTGTTTTTTTTTACCCCCATTTACATTTTTCTGGATTTAGTTTGGTTGAATTAATGGTTAAACCAATTTATTTAGTAATCAAAAGCATGTCTAATTAATTAAAATTATGAAACTTGCACAGTTTAACAACAATTAGTTACATTTTTGAGCAACAATTAAATTTCTAGTGCCTTATGAAATCCATTTTATTTTTTACCAAATTATGTTTTTTCCACTTATGTTTGTGGATTCAGTTTTAATGGTTAAATGAAATTTTTAGTAATCAAAAAAGCATCATGTCTAATGCGTTGAAAATATGAAATGTATACAGTTTAACAACAGTTTATCAAATTTCTAAATCTCTGAAATCGGTTTTATTTTTTTTACCAAATTCTGTTTATTTTTTTATTTTATTTTATTTTTTCTGGAATCCATTTGAATGGTTTAATTCAATTTTAACAATCGAAAAGCATGCCAAATCAATTGAATTTTGTTAAACTTTACCAGTTTTATAACTGATTACGCTTTTTACAGTAATAGGGCCCTATGAAATGTTTTATTTTATAATAATAATAATAATTATTATTATTTGAGAAGTACATTCTTCTGTGCAATAGTAATATATTTCTGTCAAGTTATAATGTGTATTTTGGTAGGTTTAGTAAAGACCTTTGATTAAAAACTATGGTCCGATAAACACAGAAACTTGAAATGAAATGCAAAGTGAACATAAAGTGTGCATATTAGTACTTTAGAATAGTAACATGTTCTCTTAATTTAATGATATGCACCTTTTAGTGCTAAATAAGGTAGAAAGACGCCCCTTTGTCGGTTCTTTCCCTGTTGTTAGTCACTCACCCCTCCTGTGTTCCTCCTCACAGGGAGCTACAGTTTCTGGCCGATCAGGAGACGATCTCGCCCACTGCCATCAAGAAGACGACGCTGGATAAAGTGCTGCAGCAGCCGGGCGTCTCATCCACATCAGTCGCCACCAAGAGCAGAGTGAACCTGTTCAACAACAGGAGCGGCGGCAAGAAGTGAACACAAACACACACACACACACACAGAGGACAATACAAGAACTGTGCTGTCCATCCACGCACACGCACACACACACACACACACACACACACAGAGGACAATACAAGAACTGTGCCGTCCATCCACACACACACACACGCACATTCAGACTGAAATGCATTATGGGTCTGTGCTTGTGCTGACAGAGCTCCTCCTGTTACACTAGTACAGTATTACACCAGGAAACACAAGTCATAAAGAGTGTTATTAACATTATTATTTGCACCTTCATATCTATAAAGTCCATGACAATTCAAAGGGAATAATGTAAATGGTTTCCAAACATGTTTTTATGTAAATGGTCACTTTGTTCTAGGATTAAACTGGACACATGACACACATTTTGCATACATGAACTGTCAGACTTGTTGATTTTGTTTTGGTTAACAAGATATCAGAACACCTTATAGCAACGCCCTGGCAACAACTCAAAACACCTTATAGCAACGCCCTGGCAACAACTCAAAACACC